>NC_081554.1:181665643-181967384 GCF_963082655.1 Stomoxys calcitrans | reverse complement strand
TTTTTTGAGATTTTTTCCAAGAAAACTGATCTTAACTGAGGGGAAATATTTCTATAGCAAATAAAGAAATCTAGAAATCGATGCGCAAATAGGCTTTACGCATTTCCCTTCTTTAATGGCCCTGAGTTCTCCAGCACCAAAATCCTTCAGGCAATTGACTTTGGTTGAAGTAGCAAGTTTTCGGTTTTTTGAAAAGCTGAATATGGACAAGTGCCAAATTGGCTTTTTTATACCCTCCACCATAAGATGGGGGTATACTTATTTCGTCATTCTGATTGTAACTACTCGAAATGTTCGTCTGAGACCCATAAAGTATATATATTCTTAATCGTCGTGAAATTTTATGTCGATCTAGCCATGTCCGTCCGTCCGTCCGTCCGTCCGTCCGTCCGTCCGTCCGTCCGTCCGTCCGTCTGTCTGTCGAAAGCACGCTAACTTCCGAAGGAGTAAAGCTAACCGCTTGAAATTTTGCACAAATACTTCTTATTAGTGTAGGTCGGTTGGTATTGTAAATGGGCCATATCGGTCCATGTTTTGATATAGCTGCCATATAAACCGATCTTGGGTCTTGACTTCTTGAGCCTCTAGAGTACGCAATTCTTATCCGATTGGAATGAAATTTTGCACGACGTGTTCTGTTATGATATCCAACAACTGTGCCAAGTATGGTACAAATCGGTCCATAACCTGATATAGCTGTCATATAAACCGATCTTGGGTCTTGACTTCTTGAGCCTCTAGAGTGCGCAATTCTTATCCGATTCGAATGAAATTTTGCACGATGTGTTCTGTTATTATATCCAACAACTGTGCCAAGTATGGTTCAAATCGGTTTATAACCTGATATAGCTGCCATATAAACCGATCTGGGGTCTTGTCTTCTTGAGCCTCTAGAGTGCGCAATTCTTATCCGATTGGGATGAAATTTTGCACGACGTGTTTTGTTATGATATCCAACAACTGTGCCAAGTATGGTTCAAATCGGTGCATAACCTTATATAGCTGTCATATAAACCGATCTTGGGTCTTGACTTCTTGAGCCTCTGGAGTGCGTAATTCTTATCCGATTGAGATGAAATTTCGCACGACGTGTTTTGTTATGATATCCAACAACTGTGCCAAGTATGGGTCAAATGTGCCAAGTATGGGTCAAATCGGTTCATAACCTGATATAGCTGTCATATAAACACATCTGGTGACTTGACTTCTTGAGCTTATAGAGGTCGCAATTCCTATCCGATTTGGCTGAAATTTTGCACGACGTGTTTTGTTATGATATCCAACAACTGTGCCAAGTATGGTTCAAATCGGTGCATAACCTTATATAGCTGTCATATAAACCGATCTTGGGTCTTGACTTCTGAGCCTCTAGAGGCAATTCTTATCCAATTTGAATAAATTTTGGCACGTAGTATTTTGTTATGATATCCAACAATTGTGCTAAGTATGGTTCAAATTGGTCCATAACCTGATATAGCTGTCATATAAACACATCTGGTGACTTGACTTCTTGAGCTTATAGAGGTCGCAATTCTTATCCGATCGGAATGAAATTTTGCACGACGTGTTTTGTTATGATATCCAACAACTGTGCCAAGTATGGTTCAAATCGGTGCATAACCTTATATAGCTGTCATATAAACCGATCTTGGGTCTTGACTTCTGAGCCTCTAGAGGCAATTCTTATCCAATTTGAATAAATTTTGGCACGTAGTATTTTGTTATGATATCCAACAATTGTGCTAAGTATGGTTCAAATTGGTCCATAACCTGATATAGCTGTCATATAAACAGATCTGGTGACTTGACTTCTTGAGCTTATAGAGGTCGCAATTCCTATCCGATTTGGCTGAAATTTTGCATGACGTGTTTTGTTATGATATCCAACAACTGTGCCAAGTATGGTTCAAATCGGTGCATAACCTTATATAGCTGTCATATAAACCGATCTTGGGTCTTGACTTCTGAGCCTCTAGAGGCAATTCTTATCCAATTTGAATAAATTTTGGCACGTAGTATTTTGTTATGATATCCAACAATTGTGCTAAGTATGGTTCAAATTGGTCCATAACCTGATATAGCTGTCATATAAACAGATCTGGTGACTTGACTTCTTGAGCTTATAGAGGTCGCAATTCCTATCCGATTTGGCTGAAATTTTGCATGACGTATTTTATTCTTACTTTCAACAACTGTATCAAATAAGGTTTAAATCGGTTCATAACCTGATATAGCTGCCATATAAACCGATCTGGGATCTTGACTTCTTGAGCCTCTAGAGGTCGCAATTATTATCCGATTTGCCTGAAATTTTGTACGACGGATTCTCTCATGACCATCAACATACGTATTTATTATGGTCTAAATCTGTCTATAGCCCGATACAGCTCCCATATAAATCGATCTCTCTATTTTACTTCTTGAGCCCCCAAAGGGCGCAATTCTTATTCGAATTGGCTGACATTTTACACAAGTCTCCAACACATAATTTAATTGTGGTCCAAACCGGACCATATATTGATATCGCTCTAATAGCAGAGCAAATCTTTTCTTAAATCCTTTTTTTGCCTAAGAAGAGATGCCGGGAAAAGTTCTCGACAAATGCGATCCATGGTGGAGGGTATATAAGATTCGGTCCGGCCGAACTTAGCACGCCTTTACTTGTTTACACTTTTTTTCTAAAGCAAGCTAAAAGTAACAGCTGATAACTGACAGAAGAAAGAATGCAATTGCAGAGTCACAAGCTGTGAAAAAATTTGTCAACGCCGACTATATGAAAAATCCGCAATTACTTTTTGGGCAACCCAATATATATGTATCGCCTGATTTGCATTTATATGGCCGTAGTAACAACGAATTTCGAACGATCTGCATAAAATTTGCACGGATTATTTTGTTACTGATCTAAGCATATCTGCAAGATTTCATCAAAATCGTTTCAGATTTGTATATAGCAACAGTGCAGATTTAGATATAGCTATATATATGTATATATTGCCCGAATTTATAATTGTAGGAAAGGTGTAGGGTCCTACATAGTCGGCTCCAGCCGACTTTAGCCCTTCCTTACTGAAATGGCATTGTTCGTTAAAATAGTTGCCAGCTTTAGGAGGGGATAACCACCGCTGAAACTTTTTTCTAATGTTCACCCTAGCGTCATAGGCGGACATGCTGACCTCTGCGCTACGGTGGCCTCTAGAGGCCGAAATTCTAGTCCGATTTGGATGAAATTTTGTACAGTGACTTTTTCACTGACCTCTAATGCTGGTGTCCAATATGGTCTGAATCGGTCTATAACCTGATATAGCTCCCATATAAACTGATATCTCGATTATACTTCTTGAGCCTCTAGAGGGCGTTATATGTCTGAAATTTTGCACAATGGCTTCTACTATGGTCTTTAACAGCCAAACCTAGTATGACATGAATCGGTCCATAAACTGATATAGCTTCAAAAGCATGGCAATTTTTAGTCATTACCCTTTGTTTGCCTTTAAAGATACCTATATTGGGCAAAGAACTTGACAAATACCATCCATGGTGGAAGGCCGGGCCGAGTCTTATGTCGATTTTACTTGTTCCTTTTTTTTTTTTTTGCCAGTTTTCCAAAATTCAATTAAACCCCAAGTGTTCTTCTATAAATACAATCAAGTAAACAACCACACATCTTTGGAAAGGCAATAGACCACCTAAGAACAAACTTAATTTATGGGAAGGCATGTATGCCCATATCTCTCCCCCTCTCTCTCGAGCTAAAAAACGTCTTGTTTGAGGTGCTCAATACCTTGAAAAATTTAAATTTTTAATGTTTAAAACGTTTTTAAACATTTTCTAGCATCATAATCGTCTCGACTTGCTTAAAAGTTTACTTTAAACAAATATAAATGGCATTCAGATATACAAAACAGGCAAACCTAATATTTATTCAGCCAATGTTTTCTTCCCAATTTAAATAGTAAAGTAATAAATTTAATAATAAATAAATAAAATTATAAACTTTTTCGTTAGCAATTGTAGTAAGTGTTGGTCTTTGATAAATGTACAAATAGCCAGAAGTTTGGAAAATAAATGCCAAGAAGAAGTTTTAAAGCATCCACATGAATTTTGTCAAAGTGTCTGTCTTATCACAACATTGATAACTTTAGGAGTAAATCAATGCATATGTGTATGTGTGTGTGTTTGTTTAATAATGTCTCAAGAGGATGTTGGCCTTATGTGAAGCAAACACGTATTTTGCAATTAAAATCAAGTAAAAAGGGCATTAAGTTTCAGTCGGACCGAACTTTGTTTACCCAACTCGTTGAGTATTTACATAAATAACATTTCGTATAAATCCGGTTTATAAGCCCATAGCAGCTATATCGAAATATGATCTGTTCTAAACCAAACTCGCCACAATTCCCTATTGGGTTGCCCAAAAAATAATTGCGGATTTTTTAAAAGAAAGTAAATGCATTTTTAATAAAACTTAGAATGAACTTTAATCAAATATACTTTTTTTACACTTTTTTTCTAAAGCAAGCTAAAAGTCGCAGCTGATAACTGACAGAAGAAAGAATGCAATTACAGAGTCACAAACTGTGAAAAAAATTGTCTACGCCGACTATATGAAAAATCCGCAATTACTTTTTGGGCAACCCAATATATCCATATATGATTCTAGCTGTGCGATATATCCTGGAGAATGTGTAGGGGTTGAACACAGCTCACTGCATCAAATTGCAGAAAAATCAGGTCATAAATTGGCCACTAATGCAAGAAAGACCTTTAATTGGCAGATTTATTCAAAATAATCCTGTCCAAACCATATTCAACACGGACCTCAAAGAACAGAACACAGTCCTCTATGTCAAATTTCATTGAAATAAGGCAATAGACGGGATGTTAATGGGCTTAAGGCCTTAAAACTGAGGGCCAATTGAAATGTGATATTAAGATAAAGACTGATCTAGACCATAATCGGCATGCATTTTGGATGTCTTTGCGCAATTAAATATCTCAAATTCCACCGGAATCGGGTAATAAATGAGACTTTTATGGGTCTAAGACCTTAAATATGGGGATCGGTCTATATGGGCGGCTATATTTAGATAAAGACCGATTAGTACCATATTCGGGATCTGGGGGATGTTAACATAACTCATTATGCTAAATTTCACAGAAATCTGGTAATAAAAGCGGATTATATGGGCCTAATACCTTAAATCGAGAAATCGGTATATATGGCAGCTATACCCAAATATAGTCTGATCTATTGGTTTGCCCAAAAAGTAATTGCGGATTTTTCATATAGTCGGCGTTGACAAATTTTTTCACAGCGTGTGACTCTGTGATTGCATTCTTTCTTCTGTCGGTTATCAGCTGTTACTTTTAGCTTGCTTTAGAAAAAAAGTATAAAAAAAGTATATTTGATTAAAGTTCATTCTAAGTTTTAATAAAAATGCATTTACTTTCTTTTAAAAAATCCGCAATTACTTTTTGGGCAACCCAATAGAATATATTCGGTATGAATACAACTCGATGTGCCATATTTCAGCAAAATCATTTTCTCAGCAAAGAGAAAATGGACTTGGTTGGGTCATATCCTACGCCGACTGAGCGATAGCAGGACGTCCTATACTATAGCGGGAAATGTCGTAGACTGGAATCCGCAAGGACAGTGAAGGAGAAGGCGCTCAAGCAACATATGCATCCAATGGATGGTCAACAATACAGTTATATGAAGAGAGCTCGTTGATGCCTTATGTCTACACTGAATTTTTTACTAATGGTCATAATTTTTGTAATATAACCCCCCACCCCCAAGACTCGCAAAATTGATATATTGGGTTGCCCAAAAAGTAATTGCGGATTTTTTAAAAGAAAGTAAATGCATTTTTAATAAAATTTAAAATGAACTTTAATCAAATATACTTTTTTTACACTTTTTTTTAACAGCCGATAACTGACAGAAGAAAGAATGCAATTACAGAGCAATTACAGATATGAAAAATCCGCAATTACTTTTTGGGCAACCCAATATAAACCAGATATAACTATTTGGTACTTCAATAAAAGGTATTTGAGAGTATAACACCAATTCTGATATTCACTTTTGGGAACAAGTGCCCGTGGGCTGCCCACTCCCATAAAACACTCAAATAGGACTTATTGATTAACCAAGGCAATATGGGGAACAAATTAAAGGTGTTTGAGAGTAGAGCATGACCAGAAATATTTATTGGCCATGTGTCAAATTGGCATTTGAACATTTTCTTAATACCTCCGCTTTATGAGTATGGAAAGAAAGGACAATGCTTTGATGGCCAAAGTTAACGAAAACTTGAAGTTAATATCTGTTGGGCTCAATAGCTTAAAAATTGCGGGAGTTATTAAAAAAAAAAACACTGAAAAAACCAAGCAATACCTTAATGCTATAAGATAACATGTTATATCATTCAAGCTTTCTTAAGATCTCAAGCTCTTTCTTCAGAGTTATAAATCATGCAAAACGGTCCAGTAGATCAAAAGTTATAGCCCCATGAAGCTTAAAAAAGAGGAAAGTGATAAACTTTGACACCCTGTACCACTCTGTATTAAATAACGATTGAGACAAATAACGCCATTTTCCCGAAAGCCTATATCCTTCGTTACAAATTTCTAGAACATATTTTGCCTGTTACATCAACAGACAAAAAGTTGTGTTTGATTCACTGTGCGACATAAGTAACAGAGAGAAAACTACAGAGTATATAATGAGGCGGTGGTCACTATAGCGCAGCAGATAGAATATCCTCCTATGACGCTGAACGCCTGGGTTTCAATCCTGGCGAGACCATCATAAAATTTTTACCGATGGTTATCCCCTCCTAATGCTGGCGACATTTGTGAGGCACTATGCCATGTAAAAACTTCTCCTCAAAAGAGGTGTCACACTAAGGCACGCCGTTCGGACTAGGTTGCAAAAAGGAGGCCCCTTAACATTGAGCTTAAACTTGAAGCGGACTGCACTCATTGATATGTGAGAAGTTTGCCCCTGTTCCTTAATGGAATGTTCATGGGCAAATTTGGATTTGCTTCAGACACACGGACATAACTAAATCTAATCAGAAAGAGATTCTGAGACGACCCATTTACTTATCAATGGGCTTATTTCTTTTTGTTTTGGGAGTTTCAAGTAAGTACACTATGTTTTAAATCCCTATACCATAGTCCAATTCTAAGAACATCTAACCATTTCCGTACGTTTGTTGAAATCCCGTTCCTGTCTTTAGAAGTTTTGGTAATGAACTGAAACTTTGCACTGATAATTCTTTTACCTTAGGCAAGTTAGGTTTAAAGATGGAATATATTGGTCTACTAGCTGGCCCGGTGTGCTTCGCTACACCCCCTTTTAACATGGTTCACATTTGAAAATAATTTTTATTTAAGTATTTAAGTCCCAAATACCTTTCATCAGAGTCCCATGCTGTCCCGTTTGGTGTACATACTTTTGAAGTGGGCGATCCCCTGGGAATTGTCCAACATTTTTATAAAAGCCCTTAAATAGCTTTCATTACATTTTTATGATGTCCCGTTTGGAGTACATGTCTAATAGGGGGCATAATTTTGGGGTAAGGCGACTTTCCACGAATTGACCCAAAATTTTATATATTTTTCGTATTCTACTCTCAAATAATTTTGGGGTAAGGCGACTTTCCACGAATTGACCCAAAATTTTATATATTTTTCGTATTCTACTCTCAAATGCCTTTCGTTTAAATCCCATTTTGTTCCGTTCGGTGTACCTATTCATTTGGTGCATATTTTCAGGTGGGGCAACCCGCCTGGGAATAATCCCAAAACATTTATAAAAGTTTCGTATTCTACTCTCAAGTACCTTCCCCATATTGCATCCCATATTGTCCCGCTCGCCTATATATCCGTTTGGGAGAGATTTCTGGAACTAGAACTTGACCCGAAAATTTTGCATAAGTTTCGTATTCTACTTTCAATTACCTTCCATTTGATACCCATATTACCCCAATCAGTAAACATGTTATTCTGTGGGCGGTTTTTGGGGGTGGGGTGGGCCCCCCGACAAGTGACGTCGAAGTGTTATATCAATTTCGTACTTTACTCTTGAATACCTTTCATTAGATACCAATATTGTACCAATCGGTAAATATGTCTATTTGGATGGGTTTTGAGGTAGGGCGTACCCCACGTTTGCTTGACCGCATAGTTCTATACTAATTTTGTGTTTTTGAACTTCCATAAAAGGGCATACGAAATTTCGCCTAAATTGATACACTTATCTCTGAGAATAGACTTTTAACACCCACCACCATATCTAGTCATTCCGTTTGTAGCACCTCGAAATATTGATCAAGAACCCCATGAAGTATATATATTCTTGATCGTCTCGACGTTCTGAGTCGATCTAGCTATGTCTGTTGAAATCGCAGTCGAATGCGTAAAGCTAGCCGCTTGAAATTTTGCACATATACTTCTAATTGATGTAGGTCGTCGGGGATTGCAAATGGGCCATATCGGTTGAGATTTGGATATAGCTCCCATATAAACCGATCTCCCGATTTGAATTCTTAAGCCCCTGGAAGCCGCAATTTTTGTCCGATTTAGCTGAAATTTTCCACGTAGTGTTCTGTTATGACTTACAACAACTGTACCGACTACGGTCCAAACTGGTGTATAACCAAATATAGCTTCCGTGTAAACCGATCTCCCAATTTGACTTCTTAAGCCCATACAAGCCGCAATTTTTTACCGATTTTGCTGAAATTGTGCATGTAGTTATTCTGTTATGACTTCCAACAACTGTGCCAAGTCCGGTTGAAATCGGTCAATAACCTGATATAGCTCCCATATAAACCGATCTCCCGATTTGACTTCTTGAGTCCTTACAAGTTCCAATTTTTGTCCGATTTGGCTGAAATCTTGCATGCGGTGTCCCGCATGCAATCACGGTCCCAATCAGTCTATAACCTGACATAGCTCTTATGTAAACCGATCACCCGATTTGACTTCTTGAGTCCTTCCAAGTTTCAATTTTTGTCCCATTTGGCTGAAATTTTGAATGCGGTCTCCCGTTACGACTTCCAATAACTGTGCCATATACGGTCCCAATCAGTCTATAACCTGACATAGCTCTTATGTAAACAGGTCTCTCGATCATCCTTGTTCGGTTCCTAGAAGCTTTAATTTTTGCTGGTTTGACAGAAGTTTAATTTGTGGGTTCCCAAGATTCGGCCCGGCCGAACTTAGCACGCTTTTACTTATTGAGTCTATTCGGAACAAACAAAGTGCAACCCACCCGATGGATGGGGGTACATTCATTTTGTCATTCCGTTTGCAACACATCAAAATATCCATTTCCGACCCTACAAAGTATATATATTTCGAATCATCGGAAAATTCTAAGACGATTTAACGATGTCCATGTTGCTGTCCTTCCGTCTGTTGTAATCACTTTACAGCCTTCCAAAATTGAGATATTGAACTGAAATTTGGCACAGATACGTTTTTTTGATGCCCGCAGCAATCGGACCATATTCAGGTATATAGCGGACCATATAGACCGATCTGCCGATAAAGGGTCTGATACCCATAAAAGTTTTATTTATTACCCAATTTCGCCGAAAATTGAATAAGTGAATTGGTTTAAGCCTCCCGATATCCGACTGATCAGATCGGACCTGGCGGTTAAGGGACTAAAGCCCATAAAAGCTGCATTTATTCTCCGATTTCGCTGAAATGTGGGACAGTGATTTGTGTAAGGCACTTCAACATTCCTTTTCGATTTGGCCCAGATCGGTTCAGTTTTGGATATAGCTGCCATATGGGCTGATCTCTTGATTTAAAGTCTTGGGCCCATAATAGATGCATTTATGGTCCGATTTCGCCAAAATTTGGGACAGTGAGTTATGCTAGGCTCTTCGACATCTCTCTTCAATTTAGCCAGATCGGTTCAGATTTGGATATAGCTGCCATATACACCGATTTCTCGATTTAAGTTCTTGGAGCCATAAAAGACGCATTTATTGTCCGATTTCGCCATAATTTGGTAGAGCGAACTTAGTTTTTGCTTGTCCCATTTGAATTCTTCTTTTGTCTAACGCTATCTACATTTGTAGAATTGGGTAAAAACCTCATTACACTGCAGCATAAAATCGCCAACAACTTGTTTAACGCCTCACCACAACTAAGTGGCGGTTCAAGGTAAAGGCCCCCCTTTTTTCAATTGATTACTATTCACACACCGGAACACCTGCGCCTGTCATTAATAAGAATTGTATTCATCTCTGTGGAAATTCTTAATGAAATCTGTAAGCATTGTTTTTCCATGTCAGATTTCCCCCCCCCCCCCCAAACCTGGTGTGGATGGTAGCAAAGCATTGCAGATTATGTCTTTTCTTTTGGCATTTAGCTCATGCCGAAAGTGATTTTGAATAACTTTCAAACTTGTAATGCAATTCAAATGAAAAAAAAAACATCCGAAGAAAAAAACCCACATTCATACACATACAGCGAGACAACTTTTCATGTTTTTTCAACTTTTTCCATCTTCATAAAAATTCAATCATTTTCATACAAAAACACACAATGTGAGGAGTAGGAGGAGGAGGAAAACCTGCAAAAAAAAGAACTTGTCATGTTTTCATTATTATCAACTCCATTGAGAAAATATTAAACTTGGCTCTAAAAAAAAAGAAGACAGAAGGGAAGGTGAAAAGTAGGGGGAAGAAAAAAAGTGCTTTACCTTTCCCTATCTTTTAACTGTACCGGTATCCAAAAAGGGGGGCTGGGGGTGTGCAACAACAGAATGAGGAAGGCCAAGAACTTTTCTTATCAGAAAAGTACCCCATTTCTACCGCCTCACAACTTTGCCGGGAACAAGGACTAAATTGCTTATTTTTGTTCCTGGCTTCTTGTTAGATTTTCCGATTTTCAAGAATTTCCTTCCTTGCTTGCTGTCTGTTAGGGAACACATCCGTTTGCCATGGCATCGGAAATGCGATAGCAAGAGAGGGGAAAACAGCAAGGTAAGTGCCAAGAGAGGATGGGAGAGGAGTGAAGGACCTCTAACGCACCAGAGGGGGCAAATTTGTAGCATAATTTACAGCTGTTTTATTTTTGGTGCGATAATTTAGCCCCGGGTTGCCTTGGCCCTGTGAGTGGCAAAGAAATTAAGTCACGTTTTCATGGATTGTCAATAAGATGTTTCATTTGCTGGGTTGGCGGCCCAGGTATGTTGTTGGCATGCTTACTTCTTTGGTTTAATTTCTATGCTGTGTTCTTATGTGTGACATTAATCAGGCTAAGAAGGTATTTCGGTCTGTCTGTCTGTCTATCGGCCTCCTTCGCAGCAAGGTAAGCAAATAAAAAAGGTCCTTGTTTGGATTTATTTGTGTTTGTTTCGAAATTGAGTTATAAATTATCACCAAAAAGATTTTTATTTTGCAAACTTTTTCGTTATTGTTGTTGACTTACCTTTGAGTTCAAAAAGAAATGCAGGAAAACAATGAAGACTTGAGGAAACAACAAAAAAACACAAAGTCACGGATATCCAAAGGGCTTCGAAGTCATTTGATATCTGTAAAGAAATTGCAAAAAAAAAAGAAAGAGGGTGTTAAAAGGCTGCCAGGACATGTCTCAACATTTCCCAACATTTCTCAAACACAACAACACGCCAAAAACGGAATAAGTGAATATTTTTCTTAAACTGACAATAAAAAGCTCATTTGTCATTTTGTTTAGAAAATATGGCGGTTACCAACATAGGATGGAGGTATAATAATGTCGTTATTCTGTTTGTAACATATTGAGATATTGACTTGAGACCCTATTTTGTCATTGATCGTCTTGATATTCGACATTACGATTTACCCTTGTCTTTTCATCTGTCTGTCTTGCGAAAGCCCGCCAGAGGGGGCGTCAGTTCTTTCTAAGAAGTAAAGCTAGGCGCTTGAACTTTTGCACACATATTTCCTATGAGTGTAGATCAGTTGGGATTGTAAATGGGACATTTCAGTCTATCTTTTGATAGAGCTGCCACACAAACCGATCTCGGATCTTGATTTGTTGAGCTATTTAGAGGGCGCTATTCCTATCCGAAAGAGGGCGCTGTTCCTATCCGAAAGAGGGCGCTATTCCTATCCGAAAGAGGGTGCTATTCCTATCCGAAAGAGGGCGCTATTCCTATTTGAAACTTTGGGTTCTCCCGATTCGGCTGAAACTTAACGTGCGGTATTTTGTTTTTCAATAACAGTACCGGGTATGTTCCAAATCGGTTCATCACCTGATTTCGGATCTTGACTTCTTCGGCAGCTAGAGGGCGCTATTCTTAACACGTGCGTTGTTATGACTTGCAACAATAGTGCCAAGTATAATCCAAATCGTTTTGCCCCTGTTCTTTAGTGGAATGTTCATGGGAAAAATTTGCGTTGGCATTTGCATAATCCAAATCGGATCACAATCTGATACAGCTGCCATATGAACCCTTCTCCCGATTTGATTTTGAGCCTCTAGAGGGCGCTATTCTTCTCCGATTTGGCTGAAACTTAGCATGAGGTGATTTCCTTTGACTGTCCCAAGTTTGATCCAAATCGGCTCATAATCAGATATGCCAGCCACATAAACCGATTTCGGAGCTTGACTACTAAAGCTTCTAGAGGTCGCTATTCTTTTCCAATTTGGCTGAAACTTTGCATGAGGGGTTTTATCTTGACTTTCAACATCTATGCCGTGTATGGTCCAAACCAGTTCATTACCTGATATAGCTGCCATATAAAACGATCTCGGTTATTGACTTCTTCGGAACCTAGGGGGCGCTATTCCTATCCGATTTGGCTGAAACTTTGCACCAGGTGCTTTGTTATAACTTTCAATAATTTTGCCAAGCATATTCCAAATCGGCTCATAACCTGAAACAGCTGCGATATGAACCGTTCCCCGATTTGAATTTTTGGGCCGCTAAAGGGCGCTATTTTCCCTCCAATTTGGCTAAAATTTTGCACGAGGCGTTTTGATTTGGCTGTCAACCACTGTGCCAAGTATGATCCAAATGGGATGATATAGCTGGCATGTAAACCGATCCCAGATCTTGAATCCTGGAGCCTCTAGAGGTCGCTATTCTTATCCGATTAGGCTGAAACGTTGCACGAGGTGCTTTGTTGGGGTTGTGTGGGTTATCACCCACTGTGCCAGGTATGGTCCAAATGGGATGATATAGCTGGCATTTAAACCGATCCCGGATCTTGAATCCTGGAGCCTCTAGAGGTCGCTATTCTTATCCGATTAGGCTGAAACTTTGCACGAGGTGCTTTGTTTTGATTTTACGCAACCAAATCGGTTCATTATTTGATATAGCTGCCATATATCTTGGTACTAGACTTCTTGAGTCTCTAGAGTGTGCTATTCTTTTCCAAATTTGGCTGAAACTTTAAGTAGATGTCTTGTTTTGATTTCGAACAACTGTGCCAGGTATGGTCTAAATCGGTTCATTACCTGATATAGGTGCCATATAAACCAATTTTAAATGATCACTTCTTGAGCCTCTATAGGGCGCTATTCTTACCCGATTTGGATGAAGCTTGACGTGAGGTGTTTTGTTATGATTTTCAACAATTGTGCCTAGTATGGTCCAAATCGGTTGATAAGCTGATATAGCTGCCATATGAACTATTCTCCGGATTTGCCTACGTGAGCTCCCAGAGGGCGTTATTATTATTCGATTTGGTTGACATTTTGCAAGAAGCGATCAGTTATGACTTTCAGCAACTGTGCCCGGTATGATTCAAAATCGGTTTATTGGCTGGTATATGTAGCTGCCATATAAACCGATCTCGGAACGTGAATTCTTGAGCACCTAGAGGGCGCTATTCTCATCTCACAAGGTTTTTTGTTTTGATTTGCAACAACTGTGGCAGATAAGATCCGAATCGGTTCGTTAGCTGATATAGCTGCCATATAAACCTATCTCGAATCTTGACTTCTTGTGCCCCTAGAGGGCGCTATTCTCAACCGATTTGGCTGAAACTTTGCACGAGATGTCTTATCCGATTGAGTTGAAACTTTGCACAAGATTTTTTGTTCTGACTTTGAACAACTACGCCAAGTATAGTCCGAATTGGTACATAAACTGATACAGCTGTCATATCAACCGATTTCGCATCTTGACTTCTTAAGACCCTAGAGAGCCCTGTACTTCTTTCAACAACTGTGACATGTATGTAGAAAAGTTTTACATGGCATAGTACCTTACAAATGTTGCCAGCATTAGGAGGGGAAAACCACCGTTGAAAATTTTTTCTGATGGTCTCGCCTGGATTCGAACCTAGGCGTTCAGCGTCATAGGCGGACATGCTTACCTTTGCGCTACGTTGGCCTCCTATGCCCCATAGAGTATATATGTGTATTCTTGTTCGTCATGACATTTTAATTCAGCCATGTCCGTCCGTCCGTCTGTCAAAAGCAAGCTAACTTTCGAAGGCGAAAAGATAGGCGCTCCAGAATATACTTCTTCAGCCGTTAGAGGGCGCAATTCTTATCCGATTTGGCTGAAATTTTGCACGATGATTTTCTCTTTTACCTTCAACAGTTGTACTACGTGTGTGTTTGAATCGGTCCAAAACCTGATGTAACTCCCATATAAACCGACCTCCCGAATATCCGCCTTGAGCCTCTAGAGGGCGTAATTCTTATCCAATTTGGCTGACATTTTGCACGATGTCTTCTTCTGTGACCGTCTACAGATGTACTAGACATGGTTTGAATCGGTCTAAAATCTAATATAGCTCCCATATAAACCGACCTCCCGAATATACTTCGTAAGCCTCAAGAGGGCGGAAATCTCTTCCGATTAGATTGCACGATGACTTTTCTTATGACATCCAAGAGATTTATCAAGTATGGTTCTAATTGGTTCAAAATCTGATATAGCTCCCACATAAACTGACCTCCCGAATATACTTCTTTAACCTCTTCAGGGCACAATTTTGATCCAAACATATAAAAAGTCCATAGGGATCTTTTGTTATGACCTGCCATTATCCTTATATAGTTACTGCCTCTGATGAACAATTGCCATGTATGGTGAACGGTATATAAGATTCGGCCCTGGCCGAACTTTACACGATTTTACTTTTTTTAGCTTGTTTCCGTTTTTTCTTTGCTTTTTCTTCTAAAAATTTGGCAATAAAAACATCATTTGTCATATCAGTCATTGATAAATGAGGCTCATTAGCGAACCAAGTATCCAAATGAAAGGAAGAAACACTTTGTCGGTACTTGGCATCTTATTATTAGGAATACAAATATTTTTCTCTTTCGCAATTTTGGGCGAGAAAAAAACTGCAATTTCAATGGGTAATGACTTTATGTGGGGAAAAATAAAGAAAAATGGTTTCCAAATTTAACAAGTCATTACTTTCATACTTGGAATAGGTAGAAGGATAGGGGATAGGTAGAAGGATAGGGATTTTTAATGATTTATTTTCACAACAAGCTCTTTGCAAGGATTCTATTTATAGGCAGAAAGTATAAAAGGAAAATGGCAGGTCATAATCAGAAATTAAACATGTAGAAGTAGAAAGTAATTTTGACTATATACAGAGAGCGTCAAAAGTGTGTCAATACCCGTGAAATTGTTGGCTTTGTAGGATTATTACAATTTTCAAAATATTGTGAATTTGCAAGGATATTCAAAAAAACATCCTTTCCTAATTAAAAGAGGTAAATGTATATATCTTCAATATTTTTACAATAATCTTTTGATAAACTAAATTTCAATGGGTGTTGACTCACTTTTGATGTTCATAGTATATAACAAGGGGCCAAAACTGTCTGAAGGAGCGCTCCAATGCTTTTGCAATGTTCTAGAGAGTTTTTAACTATTGTCTTGGCTACAATTTTTTTTAGTATTGGATCGAAACTCTCAACGGTTTGGCTTTTATAGTCCAAAATATCCAAAAGAAGTGACAAAAGTCAGAGAAAAAACTGCAAGTCGAAATCTGGAGGCTCAATCGTCACCGTAGACATATGTATAGTCAAGTGCACTTTTTTGCTCAGTACAATCCCAAGAATCAGAAACTTGAAGGGCCCATTAATATTTTTTTTCCTACCATACTAATTGCCCCACACTAATATACCACCAAAGGTGAGTTCACTCGGAGGCCAGTTTGGCCCATTGTGGTACCCTAGAGAGAAAAAGGGGAAAAAAAAAGAAAATGTGAGAACTCGTACTAGAGGATATACACGAATAAAAGAAAGACAGGAAGAGTGGCCGTCCCTACGCAAGCACGGATCTACCTACGCCGGAGCTTGTGGCACTCCCCCGAGATACCAGAGGTATGTTGGCAAGTTCACCCAGATCACAGAAGAAACGACTCCCCAGAAAGGAGAGCCCACGTGCCTGCAGACCCGGACGGGCCCACAACAAGTGCTCAATAGTCCCCTCCTCATCCTCATCGAGGCAACTGCTACAGAAGTCATTGTGTGGTATTACCATGCGTGTCGCCATGCGCCCTATGGCACAGTGTCCGGTTATGACTCCTGTGAAAGTACTCATCGACCTCTTATCGAACGCCGGAAACTCCCTCGTCCTCCTCCGGTCGATGACTGGCCATAGCGCCTTCGCAATCCGGCAACCATCTACCGAGTCCCATTTCGCCACCGACGCCGCCCTGGCCATCCCATCTACTGTGTTCAGTAGCTCGACAAATGGCATGCGCTGGTCCACCCGGTGCAGACGAACCCCTCCTGGCGCACTTGTCCGCCCTCTCATTTCCTAGAATCCCCTCATGCCCAGGAATCCGTGTCAGCGTTACATCGTAGGCCCGGAGCCTATACAAAGATATCAAACAGTCCGCCAAGCATCTCGACCCCAAGGCTTTGACCGCCGCCATACTGTCCACATAAGTTGTGAGTTTTGAGGGCGGTAAGCCCCTTACCAGAATTTCTCTTGCGGCCACTGCAATGGCACAGACCTCTGCTTGAAAGAGCGTACAGTCGTCCGGCAGTCTCAGAGACATACTGATATTGAGTGCATCAGAGTAGACCCCCAATTCAGTCCCCGATTCCATCTTGGAGCCATCTGTGTAGATCGAAGTCTCTTCCTAATCAAGTACGCCATCCGTCCTCCATTCGTCCCTCTTAAGAAAACGAATCGCGAATGCCCTCACTCCTGTCGGCATTGGTGCCAGGTAGTCGGAGGTCCTCTTTAGTCTACCCTTCGTATCCATAACAAACAGAATCGAACTGTGGCTGCAACCATTCTATTGCCTAAAAGACCGTACTCTCATCCGGCAGTCTCAGAGACATACTGGTGTTGAGTGCATCAGAGTAGACCCCCAATTCAGTCCCCGACTCCATCTTGGAGCCATCTGTGTAGATCGAGGTCTCATCCTCATCAAGTACACCATCCGCCCTCCATTCATCCCTCTCAGGAAAACGAATCGCGAATGCCCTCACTCCAGTCGGCAATGGAGCCAGGTAGTCAGAGTTCCTTCTCAGTCTATCCTTCGTATCCATAACACCCAGAAACGAACTGTGGCCGCAACCATTCTCCTTCAGCATGCCGAGCTCTCTCAGCCTAAGCGCGACCCTGGAGGCGCAGTTCCAAATATAGGCCCCAATGGGCTGCATATCCAGCATCGCTTCCAAGCCTGCCTGCGGCGCGGATCTCAGCGTCCCTGTAATCCCGACGCAGGCTAGTCTATGAACCTTCTCGAACTCTTTCCCACGCGTCCTCTTCTATACGGCGTCCCACCATACCAGTGCTCCATAGGCCAGTACTGGTCAAACGAAGGCTGTATACATCCAATAAATCATCTTGGGAGTCACCCCCACTTCCTACCGAACATCCTCCTACAGGAGTAAAAAGCGCACAGTGGTTTACGGCTTCTTTCTTTGGTGTTCCTCTTCCAGGACAGTTTCGAATCGAGGACTATGCCTAGGTACTTCGCCTACTTCGACAGCGGCAGGTTGACCCCGTCCAAGGACGGGAGTCTGAACTCCGATATCTTATAACTACGCGTAAAGAACGCCAGCTCCGTCTTCGCTGGATTGGTCCTCAACCCATTTCTGGGAGCCCATCGTGACAACCTCCTCAGTGACCCTTCTATGATCTCTCTGATCGTCGACAGAAACTTGCCTCGTACCAGCAGCACGACGTCGTTCGCATAAGCGATAATCCTCGTGCCGTCCCCACCGAGATCCATTAAGATTTCATTAATCACGAGGTTCCACAGTATCGGTGAGAACACCCCTCCTTGGTCACCCGCCTTCTGACCATACAACCTCCCAGGTTCTGATTAATAATACTGCCATAAAGCATATAATTTGTCCATTAGGAGATTAAGAGGTGAATCCCCGTGCGGTCCAGTGCGGCGACTATCGCCCCAATCTCCACATTATTGAAAGCCCCTCAATATCCAAGAAGGCCGCCAAAGTGTAAACCTTCTGTCGGAGAGACGTGTCGACCTCCTGAAGCCCCTCGTCATGGGTCTTCTCCACCGACCTTCCATTGAGGTATGCGCGTTGTGAAGTTCTTCGGCGACAGTCTCCCTCTCACCTTCAGGTCAATCAGTCTTTCCAGTGTTTTCAGCATAAACCATGACAGACTAATAGGCCTATAATTCTTCGTTGTACTGTGGTTTATTCTTCCCGCCTTGGGGATAAAGACCACCTTGACTTCACTCCATACCCTCGGTATGTAGGACCATGCCAGGCTTGCCCTGAAGATCTGCTCAAGCCATGGCAGGGTGACTCCAAGGGACTCCTGCAACAGTGCCGGGTTAATTCCGTCAGGGCCAGCCAACTCAAATGGCCGGAAAGTGTGGATCGCCCAGGCTATCTTCTCCTCGTCCCTGATGAGGTCATCGGTTAAGGCCACATGTGTAGGTATTGCGATGTCCTGATCACCGACCTTTTCCTGACCACCTCGGAAATGAGCCTCCATCATGAGTTCCACCGTCTGCTGATCACTCTCAGTGTAAGTCCCGTCCTATCTCCTTACGGAGCTAGGCCTGATGGGATCCTTCGAGAGCACTTTGCACAACCTAGATGCCTCACTAGGGCTTTCCAATTTTCCATAAAATTTCGCCCTTCTCGTCTCCTTCTTAAACTTGCCAAGGGCGTGACGATACTCGTCTTGTTAAAAAGTTCTTCTGCTCTCCCTCTTGAGCACCTTTAGTTGCGGTGACCACCATGGCTGGCTGGTTTTGCCTGGCGCTACGCCTGTGATAAGATCGACTGCGGTCTTCAGTTCCCTTGCGTCCTCCAGAGGCCCAACTTCTGCATCTGTTCCCTGAACTTCTCCCAGTCGGTCCTCCGCGGTTTCTGCTCTCCCTCCTGAGCACCTTCAGTTGCGGTGACCACCATGGATGGCTGGTTTTGCGTGACGCTACTCCCGTGATAAGATCGACTGCGATCTCCAGTTCCCTTGCGTCTTTCAGAGGCCCAACTTCTGCATCTGTTCCCTGAACTTCTCCCAGTCGGTCCTCCTCGGATTTCTGCATGCCACCCTCCACCCCCTCTAGTACTCGACCCGAAAACACATGCTACAGTGATCCGGAAAAGAGCACTTGGTGGAAACGTTCGAGTCCAACACCTTCATCGAGTCACTATTCGTCACAAGCGTTATATCTATAACCTGTTCACTGATCCGGTTGTAGAAAATAGGGACGTTTCCCTATTGCGTACAACTAGGCCCGTGCATACAATGGATGACTATACTCCCCACGTTGATGACACTCCGAAAAGCCTACAGACCCCCTTTTCTTTTTATACCCTCCACCATAAGATGGGGGGTATACTAATTTCGTCATTCTGTTTGTAACTACTCGAAATATTCGTCTGAGACCCCATAAAGTATATATATTCTTGATCGTCGTGACATTTTATGTCGATCTAGCCATGTCCGTCCGTCCGTCCGTCCGTCCGTCCGTCCGTCCGTCCGTCCGTCCGTCCGTCTGTCTGTCGAAAGCACGCTAACTTCCGAAAGAGTAAAGCTAGCCGCTTGAAATTTTGCACAAATACTTCTTATTAGTGTAGGTCGGTTGGTATTGTAAATGGGCCATATCGGTCCATGTTTTGATATAGCTGCCATATAAACCGATCTTGGGTCTTGACTTCTTGAGCCTCTAGAGTGCGCAATTCTTATCCGATTGAATTGAAATTTTGCACGACGTGTTTTGCTATGATATCCAACAACTGTGCCAAGTATGGTTCAAATCGGTTTATAACCTGATATAGCTGCCATATAAACCGATCTTGGGTCTTGACTTCTTGAGCCTCTAGAGTGCGCAATTCTTATCCGATTGAAATGAAATTTTGCACGACGTGCGCAGTGCGCAATTCTTATCCGATCAGAATGAAATTTTGCACGACGTGTTTTGTTATGATATACAACAACTGTGCCAAGTATGGTTCAAATCGGTCCATAACCTGATATAGCTGCCATATAAACCGATCTTGGGTCTTGACTTCTGGAGCCTCTAGAGTGCGCAATTCTTATCCGATTGAAATAAAATTTTGCACGACATGTTTTGTTATTATATCCAACAACTGTGGCAAGTATGGTTTAAATCGGTCCATAACCTGATATAGCTGCCATATAAACCGATCTTGGGTCTTGACTTCTTGAGCCTCTAGAGGGCACAATTCTTATCCGATTTGAATGAATTTTTGCACGAAGTATTTCGTTATGATATCCAACAACTGTGCCAAGTATGGTTGAAATCGGTCCATAACCTGATATAGCTGTCATATAAACAGATCTGGGGATTTGACTTCTTGAGCGTCTAGAGGGCGTAATTCCTATCCGATTTGGCTGAAATTTTGCATGACGTATTTTATTTTTACTTTCAACAACTGTGTCAAATAAGGTTCAAATCGGTTGATAACCTGATATGGCTGCCATATAAACCGATCTGGGATCTTGACTTCTTGACCCCTAGAGGTAGCAATTATTATCCGATATGCCTGAAATTTTGTACGACGGATCTTCTCATGACCATCAACAAACGTGTTTATTATGGTCTGAATCGGTCTATAGCCCGATACAGATCCCATATAAATCGTTCTCTCTATTCTTATACGAGTTGGCTGAAATTTTACACAGGTCTCCAACATATAATTTAATTGTGGTCCGAACCGGACCATATCTTGATATCGTTTTAATAGCAGAGCAACTCTTTTCTTATATCCTTTTTTGCCTAAGAAGAGATCCCGGGAAAAGAACTCGACAAATGCGATTCATGGTGGAGGGTATATAAGATTCGGCCCGGCCGAACTTAGCACGCTTTTACTTGTTTGATCTACAACTACTTCCAATTGTTTTCCTCTTGAACTGATTGGCCATTTATTTATTCACATGTACCCATTGCGTTTGTCTGACAACAATAGGTGCTACCATAGCATCGTTAAACACTTAGACATTTGTGACAATGGCAACAGCCATCACTCACAGGTGTGGGTGGATGATATGCGTAAGGCATGCTAAGAGAACTGAAATTTATGGCTTATATATCATCATACAATGGTAACATATTGCTAACAAGAGCATATAATGCCTAAAAGAGAGCAAGAGAGGAGGGAAGGGAAACGGCGAGCTTAATAGAGAGCACTATGGTTATAACCATTTGCAAAATAACAAAAATGTGTGTGGGTGTGTAAAATTGCGTGCATATTGCATACTGCAATTGTGTTTTTGACTAAGTGTTAGTGTATGTATGTGTATGGAAGTGCGTGTATGCTTGTCATTTTAGTGTTTGTGAAGGGCAATTGAAAGCATTTACAAACATACACCAACTGAAGTAGAAGAGGCTCATAAACAATTGCTAGAACACAAAAGGCAATATATTTTGTCTTAATGTCAGGCATAGGCATACTGACGCATATGTGTACACAAATACATACGCAGCCGTAATTCTCTTGCATGTCATATGCTCTGACTGGTGTACAATAATAATAGTCAAATACAAACACGTATCCCGAGAAATGAGATAATATACATACAAATGAGAATGTGTGTGTGTGGCAAGTGCTTCATTTTTTCCTGTTGGTTGTTTGAGGTTAGCATAAAGCCTGATACTCATATCGCTATTTAAGCCAAACAGTAAAGGAATTCAAAGGGGGCCTGGCAGCAGGAGTGACAAAATCTATTATAAAGGGTAATTTTTTAGCAATTATCTTTTCGGCAACACTGGGTTAAACGGCTCACGAACTTTTCGTGTTTTGTTTCACAGTCAGACATCTTCTATGAATCGTCTTACAAACGAACAACGCTTGCAAATTATAGAATTTTATTATCAAAATGCGTGATCTGTTAAGAAAAGTACATCGAGCGCTTATTCCTTTGAGCGACGAAGCTTATTTTTGCAAAAGCTACCAATGCATCCTGAAGAAGTCACAGTTTGGTGCGGTTTATGGGCTGGTGGCATCATTGGACCGTACTTCTTCAAAGATGATGCGAATCGTAACATAACTGTGAATGGTAAGCGCTAGCGTGAAATTATATCCAACTTTTGTTTCCCAAAAAAAATTAAATTTTATTATCAAAATGTGTCCTCTGTTAAGAAAGTTCATCGAGCGTTTCTTCCTTTGAGCGACGAAGCTTATTTTTGGCTCAATGGGTAGGTAAATAAGCAGAATTGTCGATTTTGAAGTGGAGATTTGCCAGAAGCATTGCAAGAGCTACCAATGCATCCAGAAAAAGACACAATTTGGTGCGGTTTATGGGCTGGTGGCATCATTGGATCGTTCTTCTTCAAAGCTGATGCGAATCGTAAAGTAACTGCGAATGGTGAACGCTAACGTGAGATAATATCCAACTTTTTTTTCGCCCAAAATGCGAGACCTAGACTTGCATGACATTCGGTTTCAACAAGACGGTGCCACATGCCACACTGAATGCGTAACAATGGACTTATTGAGAGGCGAGTTCGGTGAACATTTTATTTCACATTCGGGACCGATCACTTAACCGTCTAGATCATGCGATTTAATGCCTTTAGACAATTTTTTGTGGGGCTATGTTAAGCCCGCTTCAATTGACGCATAGGAAGACAACATTGAAGCATTTAATCGTGAGATACAGGCCGAAATGTAGAGTAGAGTATGCCAAAATTGGACTAAGCGGATGGACCATTTGAGGCGCAGTCACAGTCAACATTTGCATGAAATAACCTTCAAACATTAAATTATTGGGTTGCCCAAAAAGTAATTGCGGATTTTTCATATAGTCGGCGTTGACAAATTTGTTCACAGCTTGTGACTCTGTAATTGCATTCTTTCTTCTGTCAGTAACAGCTGTTACTTTTAGCTTGCTTTAGAAAAAAAGTATATTTGATTAAAGTTCATTCCAAGTTTTATTAAAAATGCATTTACTTTCTTTTAAGAAATCCGCAATTACTTTTTGGGCAACCCAATATATGGACCGAACTATCGACTCAAATAAAGATTTCATGCATTTTTCTGAATTTTGCGCCATTTTGAAAAACTTTCCTATAGCTCTTAAAAAATCTCCCTTTATAAAGGTCCAGAATCCTCTTCAACATTTGCACGAAGAACGTGGAACGACTAATTCGTCTAAAGCTCCTGGTCGCACTTAACTTCAGCTTCCACGTCGCTGATAAGACGATTTTCCCGCATACCTCTTCTACAAAAGTCTTTAACATTTCCATGAAAGAGGGGGAAAGACTAATTGATCTAAAGTCCTTGGCCGCACTCCATTCCAGCTTCCACGCCTTCGGTAAGACGATTACCTTCACCTTACTCTTAGTCCTCTAAGGGTACAATGGAGTACCTTATGCAAACCTGAAACAATGTGACGTACCTGTCAGCCAGACAGTCCAAGTCTTCTTGCTACATATTAATGTAGATGACATCTGGACCAGGAGATTTACAAGGATTAAATGTGTGAAGAGCCTAATTCATGCTTTCATGAGTCTCCAAATCCTCTACCCGGTACGGATAGCTATGAGCACCACACAGGCTGGAGCTTTGAGGTTCGAGTAGTGTTCATCGCTATCATAATAAGCTTAGCTGCGAGCTAGCGGGCGCATCCACAGGTTGCGGATAGTGGAATGATCCATACGAAGTAGCTGCAACGGCAGCCGCAGACAATCAGCGGTATCGAGCGGAGAGTCTCAGTGAGAGGCCGGGAGGCACCGATTCTTGCACAAACACTGAATGCCTATGATACTTGATATGAAAAGGCGATTTATTAGCGCCTTTAAATAACCACTGGCCACCCTGTTCAAGGCGAACAGTCCGTTGAACCGGAACGAGCTTACTCGCCTACGTATTTAAATAACCACTGGCCACCCTGTTCTCACGGCGATCGGTCCGTTGGACCGGAACGAGCTTATTCGCCTACGGGAGCTTAACGAGGATCGCCAAATGTGGTTACAAAAACAACAACAACAAAAACCAATACTCTACCAAGACGTTCACTCCTGTTCCTTACACAGACCCAAGGCCCTTCTCCCATGTCCCCTAAAATCACAGCCGTAAAAAAGTGTCTCCAAAAGAAGAACCAACATATTGTCACCCTCAATCCAATCTCCGCCAGATCTGCGGAAAAATTTTCCACAAATTAAAATTAAATGTTTATTCACTAACCATATTTTAATGAAACGTAAAAAATCATTTCAATTAATCGACACACCACTTAGGCCTTTTAAGTTTAATGCCTTTTTGTGATAGTCCCCTTTATAGATAGTGTATTGGTTGGCATTTCACACCACCAGCCAAGTACGAGTATCTGTTTGTAAATATGTGTGTGTGTGTGTGTGGGTATGTGAAAAATGTCGAGTAATTAAAATGGTGACATTTGCTTTAAACTGTTCATAAATAATGCTCCTTTCTAACACATGTGCGTGTCCATATGCATGTATACAAGTTTAGTTGAGTGTGTGTGTAATTTTGCTTTGACTTTTGTGTATATATCCTGCCTAGTTGTTGTTGTTGCTCTTGTTGTATTTTTTGCATTGCTGCTGCTGTTGCTATTGCTGTCAAAGAGCAGCAGCAGCAGCAGCACCAACACCACTCACTCTTGTGTTTTGTGTCAACATTAATGCGATGTGTTTTGAAAATTAATGTGAATAGAATGAAGGCGTCACTCGCCAATTCAATGGAGCTTGAAATTATAATAGGGGAATTAACCTCTTTGTTATAGACATTATATTCTCTAAATTGTTTCCTTTTTGTCTATAGTTTTTGCAAACATAAAAACAAACAAACAAAGGACTTCTTCAATGGGCGAGGGCAATGAAATGTGCAAAATATAACTTGGGGGGCAACAGAAAAGTAGGATGACACATAGGAAGGCACATTCGCTTTGATTGACGTATAAATGGAAAATGTATGGTTACAGTTAAGTAATAGAGGGAAAGCTTAGAGTTGGACATATATGTATATGGACCGATACAAAGATTTAAGTGCCTTATAATGTGAAACTAGCGGCAGGGGTATGTTGGATTTAGGTAAGCAGGTGGGTCCAACACAGAAATTAGGGATTCTCTTCGAATTAAGAGAAATGTTTTATCCCATTGTTTTAATCGATAGGAGGAGATTTTGAGTTTGGCAAATGAAACAAATGGCCTGTAATATTGGGTTGCCCAAAAAGTAATTGCGGATTTTTCATATAGTCGGCGTTGACAAATTTTTTCACAGCTTGTGACTCTGTAATTGCATTCTTTCTTCTGTCAGTTATCAGCTGTTACTTTTAGCTTGCTTTAGAAAAAAAGTGTAAAAAAAGAATATTTGATTAAAATTCATTCTAAGTTTTATTAAAAATGCATTTACTTTCTTTTCAAAAATCCGCAATTACTTTTTGGGCAACCATAGTTAACTAGGTTAGTAAAAATGCAAATTTTGCTCATGAACATTCCACTAAGGAAAAGGGGCAAACACATATCAATGAGTGCAGTTCGATTCAAGTTTTAAGCTCAATGATAAGGGGCCTCATTTTTATAGCCGAGTCCTAACGGCGTGCTGCAGTGCGACACCTCTTTGGAGAGAAGTTTTACATGGCATTGTACCTCACAAATGTTGCCAGCATTAGAAGGGGAAAACCACCGTCGAAAAAAACATTTTTTTTCTGATGGGCTCGCCAGGATTCGAACCCAGGCGTTCAGCGTCATAGGCGGACATGCTAACCTCTGCGCTACGGTGGCCTCCAGGTTAGTAAGTAGCTAATCAAAGTAAGAGGACTTTAGGCCTTTATCTTGTCATCATATAGGTACGAAAAGTAACATTGGCCCCAGTATAAGCGGGTTATGGGTTGTCAAGCCAACAAATGAGGAAAAGACGGATCAACCCGAGGGATGTTTAGTTCATTCCCAGCCTTTAAACAAAGGTGATCTTTCGGATGCAGACTCAGACAACGATAGTGTCAATGAAACACTTATCGCTGGCGAATCGAGTGATGAGGTCAGGGGTATGACTACAGTAATGAGCGAGAGCTTTGCTAAGCTCACAAGAAGGACGAGAGAGCAATTCGGGGCATGACGAAGGCGACTATGGAGTATGCACTGGCAGCGCAATCGGGCAAAAGGGCAGGGTGTTCGAAGGGATAGAACTGACATTCTTACCATTCCTAAGGAAGCTGAAAGAGAAGCAGGTCTCCCGAAGAGCATAACACTGTGAAACCGCTGAAACATTTCACCGCTTTCAACTTTTTTTTGCAAATTTTGCCCATGAACATTCCCCTAAGGAACAGGGGAAAACTTCTCACATATTAATGAGTCCAGTCCGATTCAAGTTTAAGCTCAATGATAAGGGGCCTCATTTTTATAGCCGAGTCCGAACGGCGTGCTGCAGTGCGACACCTCTTGGGAGAGAAGTTTTACATGGCATAGTACCTCACAAATGTTGCCAGCATTAGGAGGGGAAAACTAACGCAGAAAGTTTTATCTGATAGTCTCGACAGGATTTGAACCCATGCATTTAGCATCAAAGGCGGACAAGCTAACCAATGCGCCACGAAGGCAGTACTTTGGTAAGATTAAGCCAGTCCTCCCTTAATGGAGTTTTCAGACAATATCCTACGAGAGAGACTTCGGGCAGTATCCAATGTCAGAAGAGGTACGAAAGAAGCGCGCACGTCCCCTGAGTATTAATGGAGGACTGTGGCTTGCAAAAGCACGCCACAGCCATCTCGAAAGGGAAAGATGGTCACTGGAAAAAGTAAGGAGAAGCCTTCTTACGCAAAAGTGGCCAGGAGCCACAACAGAGACGAGATGATGCATCGAAGCATCAGTGCATCCGGTAGGATTCCACCAGATCATCAGTCCCAAGTGGAGGATTTTGGAACATCTGATGAACCCTGGATTCACACATTCAAATTTTGTGACATCTTGATGCTGCACTTCAAGATAACAGAATGTATTGCTACCCTCCTAAAACTCGTTGGAAGTATCTCCACTACCTGGGAGCACACAAAGCTCGACCTGGTGAGAAATATGAACATCCCCTAGCTCATAAAGCCAACGGATTTCAAAGGAGCAAATACCCCACAGATATAATGGTGAAAGTCTTAACCAAGCCAAACTAAGGTTTGGTCGCGGAGAAGTTAGAGGTTTTCCACAGGGAGGATAAGGAGGAAGGAACTCTTCTTGTGTTGTGATGGGCCTCTACTAAGTCTCCATGACAAGTTTGACTAAAGACTAAAGGGATGTCTTGAAAAATACAGATTTGTACACATAGAATTTAAGGCTGTAATTTTCAAGATCCGGAAGACTAGGATAGGCCAAGATCCTCATAATGAGCCATCAGGCAGGGGAGTGACAAAAGACTCAACAAAAGACAAAAAAAGGGAGCCGACGACAAGAGCATCACCTAAAGTGAAACTCCTTCTGACTGCTAGAGAGGGACACACACACAGAAGTTGCTCTGTGTCTGTGTCCCGCTTTCTTCTCCTTCGATGTCCTCACAGCTTCTGCAAAAGTCGTTATTGGCAACCTTTAGTCTCTCAGCATATTTTCCGATTAGACAGTGACCTGTCATGACGGACACAATGGCTGAGACGACAGTTCTAGCCAAAGACGGCAAAGCGGAAGACCTCTTCAAGTTTAGATTAGGCCACATAGGTTTGGAATGCTCACAGCCCCCTCTTTGTGACTATCTATTATTCGTTGTCCTTTGGGCCTGGTCCTGAAAACTTTGCTTACATGTCGCTAGAGGCATATCCAGAGATTCCAGTATCCCTACACACTCGTAGGGTAGTTCGTAGTCTCGCAAGCTCACCCGCTTTACAATTCCCTGGGATGTCCCTGTGCCATGGCACCCAGAAAGGATGAATTTTGAACTGCTCAACCTTCTCGTTGAGAGATCAGCGAGAGTCGAGTGCGGTTTTTGTGTTCAGAAATACATTCTCCAGGGATTTAATGGCTGCCTGGCTGTCTGAGAAGATATTTATGCCAATCGTCCTTATCTTAGCAATTCCACCACTTGCTTAATTGCAAGCATCTCCGCTTGATACACACTGCAGTGGTCGGATAACCTTTTCGATATGACCAGTTCTAGATCTTTTGAGCACAGCCCAAAGCCCACCAGGCCATCTAGTTTGGAACCATCCGTATAGAAGTCTATGTAACTTTTATTACCAGGGATATAGTAGTTTCAATCGGTTCTATCAGGAATAGTGGTACAGTAATTTTTATCAAAAATCGACTCAGGTAGAGTGTAATTTACACAGATAGGAAAATCGGATATTATATCAAGTATAACACAGTGTCCATGGCCGCCACATGACCAATGAGAAAGCTCCCTTAACCTCACGGCAGTGGTCGCTGCAATTTGGGTAGCCACAATGTCCAGAGGCATAAGATGTAGCATTTAATTCAGTGCATCAGATGGTGCCGTCCTCAATGCGGCTGTGATTCACAAACAAGCCATCCTTTGGATCCGGTTAAGTATTGAGCAGCAGTATAGGGCAGTGAAGTGCCGTCCACCAGACCACAACACCATATAGCATCATAGGTCTGGCAACTGCAGTATATACCCAATGCATGACACGCTGTCTAAACCCCCAAAATTTACCAATGGCTCTCTTGCAGGTGTATAGGGCAAGAATTGCCTTTCTTACCCTTTCTAAAATGTTGGATTTGAAGTTCAATTTCCTGTCCAGCAAAACACCCAGGTATTTTGTGCTTTCTGCAAATGGAACATTGTCTCCACCCATGGAGACAGGTGCCACTGTAGGCAACTTATATTTCCTGCTGAAAAGAACTACTTCTGTCTTGTACGGGTTTACGCCTAGACCACTTTCGGCAGCCCACTTTGCACGTAGAGCCTCCTCAAGTATATCTCTTAGAGTGCTGGGAAACTTTCCCCTAACCGCAATTGCCAAGTCATCAGCATACGCGACCACTTTTAAACCTTTCCTTTCCAGAGACAATAATATGTTGTTGATGGCTATATTCCAAAGTAGAGGAGACAGTTCACCTTCTTGTTCTCCTGCTGACCCATCTTTTTACATCCACAGATCCCAAACCTACCGTAATGGATCTTTTCATAAGTAAGGTAATAATAAACTTTCTTACGGTAGAGTTGATGCCTAGAAACTTCAACTCCTTTATGATTGATGTCGGTTTTACATCATTGAAAGCATCTTCAATGTCAAGGAAAGCTGCCATTGTATATTCCTTGACAGCGAGAGAAGTCTCTATGTAGCCGACTAGGTCGTAAAGGGCTGTTTCGATGGTTTTGCCTTTACTATATGCATGCTGCTCCACGACAGGCGATCTCCAGGGATCTTTGCCCTAAGATATGTTTCTATCAAACTTTTAAGAGTCTTTTGCATAAAAGATGATAGACTAATGGGAAGAAAGTCTCTCGCTGTCATGTGATAAGGTTTTCCTGCTTTCCGAATGAAAATGACCTTCGTGTCCCTCCCTCCCACAGGTATATATTACATGCTGATACAAGTACAGTATACCTCCCTAAGCCATGGTACCACTGCATCAGACACAGCTTGTAATTCAACCGGTGATACATCATCAGGGCCTGGCGACTTAAAAGGAGTCGAAACTTCTTATCGTCCAAAGGATTTTCGGACACAATTTCTCCAATAACTTCCGACGAATGCATACCAGTTATCCCCAGCTTAGTTCGGAAAATATTGGACTTGAGCTCATATAAGGGGCATTTTTAACCAATTTTTGCTGAAATTTTAATTGCACAAGCCCTCTAGGCCAGTTATATAGCCAGGGGGCCGAGGTGCTTTTAGGCCCGAGACCATATAACGCGATCTTGGATATTGACTTCTTGAGCCACTAGAGGGCGCAATTATCACCCGATTTGGCTGAAATTTTGCACGTGGTGATTTGGTATCACTTAAAACGCCTGTGCTAAGTATGGTTCAAATCGGTTCATAACCTGAATAGCTGCCATATATACCAATCTTGGATTTTGATTTCTTGAGCCAATACAAAGCGCAATTCTCATCCGATTAGGCTGAAATTTTGCGCGAGGTGTTTTGTTATGACTTTCAACAACTGTGCTAAGCATGGTTCATATCGGTCCATAATCTGATATAGCTGCCATATAAACCGATCTTGGATCTTGACTTCTTGAGCCAATAGAGGGCGCAATTCTTATCCGATTTGGCTGAAATTTTGCATGTGGTGATCTGCTATCACTTCAAACATCTGTGATAAGTATGGTTCAAATCGGTTCATAACCTGAATAGCTGCCATATATACCAATCTTGGATTTTGATTTCTTGAGCCAATACAAAGCGCAATTCTCATCCGATTAGGCTGAAATTTTGCGCGAGGTGTTTTGTTATGACTTTCAACAACTGTGCTAAGCATGGTTCATATCGGTCCATAATCTGATATAGCTGCCATATAAACCGATCTTGGATCTTGACTTCTTGAGCCAATAGAGGGCGCAATTCTCATCTGATTTGGCTGAAATTTTGCATGATGTTGTTTGTGTCAAGTATGGTTAATCTTTTCCCAATAGACTGACTTCTACTATGGTCTTCAACATTCAGTTCGGTTATGGTTCGAATCGGACTATTACTTGATATATCTCCAATAGCATAACAAATTCAATCCATTATTCCTTGTTTGCCTAAAGAGAGATACCGCGCAAAGAACTCGACAAATCCGATCACTGGTGGAGGCTATCTAAGATCCGGCCCGGCTGAACTTAGCACGATTTTACATGTTATACCCACCACCGAAGAATGGGGGTACATTCATTTTGTCATTCCATTTGCAACACATCGAAATATCCATTTCCGACCCTATAATGTATATATATTCTTGATCAGCGTAAATTAAAAATAGAGATATTGAACTGAATCTTTGAACAGGTTAAGTTCGAAGATGAGCTTTATCAGACTATATCTCGATATAGCCTCCATATAGACCGATCTGCCGATTTAGGGTCTTAGGCCCATAAAAGCCACATTTATTATCCGATTTTGCTGAAATTCGGGAGAGTGAGTTATGTTAAGCCCTTGGATATCCTTCTTCAATTTGGCCCAGATCGGTCCAGACTTGGATATAGCTGCCATATAGACCGACCTCTCGATTTAAGGTTTTAGGCTTATAAAAGGTGCATTTTTTGTTCGATGTCGCCGAAATTTGGGACAGTGGGTTAAGTTTAACCTTTCGACATCTTCTTGGAATATAGCATAGATCGGTCCAGATTTGGATATAGCTGCCATATAGACCGATCTCTCGATTGAAGGTTTTGGACCCATAAAAGGCGCATTTATTGTCCGATATTGCCGAAATTTGGGACAGTGAGATGTGTTATGTCCTTCGTTATTCTTCTTCAATTTGGCCCTGATAGGTCCGGATTTGGATATAAATGTCACATGGACCGATCTCTCGATTTAAGGTCTTGGACCCATAAAAGGCGCATTTATTGTCCGATGTTGCCGAAATTTGGGACAGTGAGTTAAATAAGGCCCCTCGACATCTTTCTGCAATATGGCCCAGATCGGTCCAGACTTGGATATAGATGCCATATATACCGATCTCTAGATTTAAGGTTTTGGGCCCATAAAAGCATTGTCCGATTTCGCCGAAATTTGGGACAGTGAGATATGTTATTTCCTTCGACATTCTTCTTCAATTTGGCCCTGATCGGTCTTGATTTGGATATAAATGCCACATGGACCGATCTCTCGATTTAAGGTTTTGGGCCCATAAAAGGAGCATTTATTGTCCGAAATCCGTGGTGGTGGGTTCCCAAGATTCGGCCCGGCCGAACTTGTTTTTTATTATAATTTTTTTTTTCAGTTCGGTCTGATATTCTTTTCAGAGTGTACCTAAAGCACTTAAGTTTGAAAGTAATTTCTCAGCTTGTTAACCACGCACATTTAATATGAATGTGGCAAATAAAAAAGTTTTGCCACACATAGACATCCATATACACATGTGGAGTATATACACCAAATACTTTAGTGGCTGTGTTGATAAGGATTTCGGCTTATGTGGGTGCTGCGAATGCCGAAATCTTCACAAGAGCTTAACTATAAAAATTTCAAAATATTTTTATATTCAAAACAAGTTTGTGTGTTCACTTTTCTTCCTGAGAGCTAATTTTTGGTACATATTTTATTTCTAACCCCAAAACGGCAACAAACACACTACTCAACACACACAGTGTTTATGAGGAAATTTATTTAAATTTAATTTTTCACATTCAACGCGCAATACTCTGGGGCATATATGGCGATGTCATCCACACCTGACCTAAGTAATCTAATACACTTGCAGGCAATTTGTATCCATTTCTAGTGTTAGACCTTAACCCCTTACAGCCACTTGCGTAAGGCCTTTTTTGGAGGTGGTTTTCGGACGCACTCGAACCTACACCAAGAGATATTTTCCACCGGTTGAAATGTTAGAATCTTGTAAACTGAAGCTTCCTATTGCTACCCCTACTGCCTAATGGCAATGGTGGTTTGTACACTTTTTGGCTGATTTTCAAAATTTGTGGGTGTCTTCCTATTTTTGGTTTTTTATTTTGGCACCTTTTGCTGTAGCTTTGGGTTCGTTTGTTTGTTTGGAAAAAATCTCATGTTGCATTAACTACGCATAAAGCAAGGAAAATGGAAAAGTATACACGGCTAGAAAAGAGTCCTGTTCTGAACTTCAGAAGGCTGGGAGATCAGTTGATATGAGGTACTTATGAAGAAGGCATCATCAGGTTTGTCCGTCTGTTTTTCGAGAATATGAAAATTTACTAAGAACAAAGTCTAGGGTTTTATTCTTTTGAATTTCTACCAAAAAGCTATTGTGGCGCCAAAGCCAGTTTTGAGTCCTGGTTGAAAAAAATTCTTCAAGAATCTCACAATACTTTCCAACTTTCAGTGTACCCTAAAAAACTTCTATATATGCTTACTTGTAATAGCAGTAATTTGTTCATTTGTTTCTCTCTCTCTCTCTCTCTCTTCACATTTGCCTAGGCTCTGTGCAGAGAGGGCGTTTAAAAGCCACAAGGCCAAATAAGCATAAGGCTTAACTATACATGTGCGCATGTAAGCCGTAGACTACATATGGTGCTAATGACGATGATAGTAAAGGAGGCACTGTAAACATGGCCCATCCCAACAACACAACGCAACACGACCTCCATCAACAACGACGACGATACTGACACAGGCAATAGGCCAACGGTACTTTATGGCCATTTTTAAAAAGAGTCTATTACCCAAGCATTTACACACATCAACGCACATGGATGCGTGTCACTGAACACACCACCACAACTAACACCACGTCACAACAATCACCAACATGATGTCCATATCCCAAAAAGCATGCAAAGAGGTGAAATTTAGGAGATAGCCTATGAAAAAGGCCTTAGTGGAGTAAGGAAAGGTAGAAGAGTAGTCAGAAGCAGAGAAAGCCAAAAATGCTCTTTACAGGGCGCATCTCCGATTTCCCTGAAATTTAGTACGTAGAAGTGGGTTAACCCCAGGAACACGAATCGGAAGTCCGTTTTTGGGGCAAAGGTCCCTGGGCACCGCGAGAGGCCAAAAACCTCCGCTTTTTGGGAAGTGGACCAACCTAGGCCGTAAACACGTATAAAAATTGGACCCGGGAAGGATCTACTGGGTCTTGAGAATTGTGCACCTTGTTAATATACGCAATATAGGTATTAAACGAAAGATATCCAGGGGTAGAATCCGATAAATATACAAAAAAAAAATCAAGTTGTATACCCTTCACCATAGGATGGGGGTATACTAATTTCGTAATTCCGTTAGTAAAACTTCGAAATACGCGTCTAAGACCCCATAAAGAATATAAATTCATGATCGTCATGACATTTTAAGTCGATCTAGCTATGTCCACCCGTCCGTCCGTCTGTCGAAAGCACGCTAACTTTCGAAAGAGTAAAGCTAGACGCTTGAAATTTTGCACAAATAAATCTTATAAGTGTAGGTCAGTTGGGATTGTAAATGGGCCAAATAGGTCCATGCTTTGATATAGCCAACATATAAACAGATCTTGGTTCTTCACTTCTTGAGCCTCAAAAGGGCGCAATTCTTATCTGATTTGGCTGAAATTTTGGTCCATCCTAACAAATTTTGCACATGGTTTTTTGATATCATTTCCAACAACTGTGGTAAGTAAGTATGGTTCAATCGGTCTATAACCTGATATAGCTAACATATATGCCGATCTTGGATCTTGGCTTCTTGAGCCAGTAGAGGGCGCAAATCTTATCCGATTAGCTGAAATGTTTCATGAAGTTGTTTGTTATGACTGCCAACAACTGTGCCAAATATGGTTTAAATCGGTCCATATCCTGATATAGCTGTCATTTAAACTAATCTTGGAACTTGACGTCTTGAGCCACTAGAGGGCGCAATTCTTATCCGATTTGGCAGAATCTTTTCACAACTGTGTTAAGTATGGTTCATATCGGTTCATAACCTGATATAGCTGCCGTATAAATCGATTTAGGGTCTTGACATCATGAGTCACTAGAGGGCGCAATTCTCATCCGATTTGGCTGAAATTTTGCATGATGTGTTCTGTTATGAGTTTCAACTACTGCGATAAATATGGTTCAGATTGGTATATAACCTGATATAGCTGCCATATAAACCGATCTGGGATTTTGACTTCTTAAGGCTCTAGGGGGGCGCAATTCTCATCCGATTTGACTGAAATTTTGCACGAAGTTGTTTGTTATGACTTCCAACAACTGTGCCAAATATGGTTTAAATCGGTCCATAACCTTATATAGCTGCCATATAAACCGAACTTGGGTCTTGACTTCATGAGCCACTAGAGGGCGCAATTATCATCCGATTTGGCTGAAATTTTGCATGATTGTATATTTCAAGTATATTTAAAATCGGTTTATAACCTGATATAGCTGCCATATAAACCGATCTGGGATTTTGACTTCTTAAGCCTCTAGAGAGCGCAATTCTCATTCGATCTCGGAACTTGACTTCTTGAGCCACTAGAGGGCGCAATTCTCACCCGACTTATGACTTTCAAAAACTGTGCTAAGTATGGTTTAAATCGGTCTATACCCTGATATAGCTGACATATAACCGATCTTGGATCTTGACTTCTTGAGCCAGTAGAGGGCGCAAATCTTTTATCCGAATTGCAGAAATTGTGCATAAAGTGATTTGTTATGACTTTCAACAACTGTGCTAAGTATGGTTTAAATCGGTGTATAACCTGATATAGCTGCGATAAAAACCGATCACGGGTCTTGACTTCATGAGCCACTTGAGGGCGCAATTCTCACCAAAAACTGTGCTAAGTATGGTTCAAATCGGTCTATAACCTGATATAGCTGACATATAACCAATCTTGGATCTTGACTTCTTGATGGTTCAAATCGGTACATAACCTAATATAGCTGACATGTATACCGATCTTGGATCTTGACATCATGAGCCACTAGAGGGCGCAATTCGTATCCGATTTGGCTGCAATTTTGCACATGGTGTTTTGGCATCACTTCCAACAACTGTGTTAAGTATGGCTCATATCGGTTCATAACCTGATATAGCTGTCATATAAACCGATCTGGGATTTTGACTTCTTAAGCCTCTAGAGGGCGCAAATCTTTTCCGATTTTACTAAAATTTTGTACAACGACTCCTCCCATGACCTTCAACATGCATGTCTAATATGGTCTTAATCGATCTATAGCCTGATACAGATCTCATATAAACCGTTCTCCCGATTATGCTTCTCGAGCCCCTACAAAGGGCGCAATTCTTATACGAATGGACTGAAATATTACCCAGTGACTTCAACATTCAATTCACTTATGGTCTTATGGTCCGAATCGGACTATGAATTGATATATCTCTAATAGCATAAGAATTCTTATACATCATTCTTCGTTTACCTAGAAAGAGATACCGCGCAAAAAACACGACAAATGCCATCCACGGTGGAGGGTATATAAGATTCGGCCCGGTCGAACTTAGCAAGCTCTTATTTATAGCATATTCGTAATCTACTCGACAATACCTTTCATTTGATAACCATATTTCCTAGATAGGACCACTTCCCCCCAAGGGAATGATTTTGGCCCCTAGGGGGTCCCAGGAGCCTTGCCCCAAAACAAACCGACTTCAGGTTCTTGTTCCTGGGCTCAAAATAAGAGGGTGAGCAAACAATGAACAAAATCGGGGGTGCGCCCTTTAAAGTACATTTTTCCCAGACATTCTCTGAATTACAAATTAACCAAGTGCGTTTAATGACGAATTAATCGTCCGTCCATGCCTGTATGTCCGTCCGTTGTAATTACGCTACAACCTTCAAGAATGCTGACATTAAGCCGAAATTTTGCACAGATTTCAGCTTAAACTCAACTCCGAGACCGATTTATATGGAAGTTATATCTGGTTATGGATCGATTCAGGCCATACTTGGCAAATCGGTTAAGAATTGCGCCATTTAGGGGCTCAAGAACCATAATCGGGAGTTCGGTTTATATGGGAGCAATACAAGCTTATGGACTGATTTGAAGCATATGGATATTAGTGGTCATAGGATAAAAATTGCGTCCTGTAGGAGCTCAAGAAGCCAACTAGGAGGAGGTAAATTCAAAGCCCGCGGCTAAAAGTAGGTGTGGCATACATCATATAGACTCCAAATGGTGTCAGCATCTTTTTGACGCCCCCTGAGTCCCTGGTTCAACATTTTAGAGTCCTATCTGCTCCATGAGATTTTTTGCCTATAAAACCCTTCATTTGACCCATAGTGCGCTGGTTTGGTTCTTGAACTGGTCAAATAGGACCATAAAATCAGAGTATAGCCCGATTTAGCTGAAATTCGGAACAGTGGGTTGCACTTGGCCCCTATATACCCGAAACCAATATGGGTCTTAAGTCCATAGAACGGGAACTTATTACCTATTTTCTCTGGTACCACCTTACTATGAGCACCACATGGGTTGGAACTCTCAGTTCCGATTTGTGTGATGTCCATCGTCATTACGAGAAGCTCAACTGAGAGCTAACGGGCACGTCCCAAATTTGCGGGTAGTGGGATGCTTCATATATGGAGTAGCTGCAACTGCAGTCACAGACAATCAGCGTTATAGAGTGAAGAGTCTCAGTGAGAGGCCAGCCGGCACCGGCTCTTGCTTAAATACTGAGTGCCTATGATACTCGATATCACAAGGCGAGTTATTTGACGCTTTCAAATAACCAATGGCCATACCGTTCCCGTGGCGAGGCCATAGAAAGCGCATTTATTACTTATTTTCCCCGCCTCGGCACGGATTGGAACTCTCAGTTCCGATTCGTCATTACGAGAAGCTCAGCTGAGAGCTAGCGGTCGCATCCACAGGTTGCGGATAGTGGGATGCTTCATGTAAGGAGTATTTGCAACTACAGTCGCGGAAAAGACAGACATACGCGTAAAAAGGCCTATGGGGTGGGCTAAGCACCCCCTAGAAAATGGTCCATATCGGCTAAAATTTAGATATAACAGCCATATAGACCGATCTGCCGATTTTAGGTTTTAAGCCCATAGATGTTGCATTTATTACCCGATTTCGTTGAAAATTCGAACAGTGAGGCGCACTGTTGCCCTCAGCATTTGAACTTCAAATGGTCAACATCGAACCTTATAAAGCTATAGGTGCCATATAGTTCTATCAGCCAATTTTGGGTATCAAGCCCATAAAGGACACATTTACTGCTCGATTTAACTGAAATTTGAAACAGTGGCTTGCACTGAGCCCCCCGTTATCCGGACCGAATATAGTCTATATCTGGTCAACTTAAGACACAGCTGCCATATAGACCGATCTGCCGATTCAGGGTCTTAAGCCCATAAAAGCCGCATTTATGACTCGACTCCCCTGAAATTTTGTATCGTAAGTTCCACTAGGCCCCTCAATACCCGAACCGAGTCCATGCCGAAAAATATTTCGATGTAGCAGATATATAAACCGATCTGCCGATTGCGGGTCTTAAGGCAATGAAGGACGCATTTATTGCTCCATTTCACTGCAGTTTGGAGTAGAGAATTGCCCTAGGCGCTACAATAACTGAACCGATGATAGTCTATGCCGAACAATATTTCGATATAGCTGTCATATAAACCGATTAGCCGATTTGGGATATTGAGCCTTAAAAAGATGTATTTATTTCCCGATTTTGCTAAAATTAAAAACAGAGATTTCTACTCGACACCTCAATATCTGGATTATATTCGGTTCAGATATTGAGGTGCCGAGTACAATTTGAAATTTGTTCCATATAGGAACATATTTCGATACAGCTACCAAATAGCTTGATCTGCCGATTTGGGTTCTTAGCCCATCATAGCTGCATTTATAGCCCGATTTCGCTGAAACTTAGAGCAGTGAGTTGCACTAGACCTTTCGATATCTGGATAGTCCATATGGGATCATATTTCGATATAGCTGTCATATACCTTGATCCCCGATTTGAGGTCTTAAGCCCATGAAAACCAAATTTATTTTCCAATTTCACCAAAAATTTAGAACAGTGAGGAGCATTGGTCCCCTCGGCATTTGAACCGCATATGGTCAGCATCGGGCATTATTTTGACATATTTGTTCTGAAGTCCGATCTTCAGATTTAGGATCTTAAGCCCATGAAAGCCGCATTTATTATTGCTTGTCTTCGATTAAATTGAGAACAATGAGTTACACTTAACACCCTGATAATCGAACCGAATATGTTCCATATCGGACCATATTTTGATGTAGCTACCATATAGACAGATCTATCGATTTCAAGGCCCCCTGATATCCGACCGGAAATATGGTTCAGATAAGCCTATGTTTGTTCCGAATAGACTCAAAAACGGCTGAACCGATTTTCATGAAATTTTCACAGATGGTAGAGTTAAGCCCCCCCGGTGAAAAAAGGGTACTTAATTTGGTGATATCCGCGAGGGGGGCGGACTCTCCCCCTAACCTCAATTTTTAAAACGCCAGATGCCAGAGATGGGTGCATCTTTTTAGGTGAAATTTTGTATGCCACCTTATGGTGGCCACCATAAAAATAAAATTGGTATACCACTTTGGGGTCGAATTACCGTGGGGGACGCCCTACCCCAAAATCCTCCGCGTGCCGGAGGCCCGACCCACATAACCAACCCCCCTAAAAAAACCGGCTGAAACGATTGTCATAAAAATTTTCCACAGATGGTAGAGTTAAGCCTTTCGGCTAAAAAATTTTACTTTATTTGGTGATATCCGCGAGGGGGGCGGACTCTCCCCCTAACCTCAATTTTCAAAACGCCAGATGCCAGAGATGGGTGCATCTTTTTAAATGAAATTTTGTATGCCACCTTATGGTAACCCATAAAAATAAAATTGGTATACAATTTTAAGGTCAAATTACCGTGGGGGACGCCCTACCCCAAAATCCTCCCAAACGGATATGTTTACCGATTGGGATAATATGGGTATCAAATGAGAGGTATTTTAGATTAGAGTACGAATTCGATCTCATGTGTCGCCCCACCCCCAAAAAAACTGCCCAAAAATAAACGGCTGAGTCAATTTTCATGAAATTTTCACAGATGGTAGTGTTAAGCCCCCCTGGTGAAAAAGGGTACTTAATTTTGTGATATCCATGAGGGGGAGCGGACCCTCCCCCTAACCAAAATTTTCAAAAACGCCAGATGTCAGAGATGCGTGCATCTTTTTAAGTGACATTTTGTATGAAACTTTATGGTCACCCAAAAACTCAAAATTGGTATAAAACTTTGTGACCAAATAACCGTGGGGGACGCCCTACCGCAAAAACCACCCAAACGGATATGTTTACCGATTGGGAAAATATGGGTATCAAATGAGAGGTATTTTAGAGTAGAGTACGAACTCGATATATCAATTCGACCTTATGTGTCGCCCACCCGTCAAAAAAAACTTTGGAGTCAAATTATCATGGGGGGATGCCCTACCCCAAAATTAACCCAAGCGGACATGTTCACCGACTGAGACAATATGGGTATCAAAGGAGAGGTATTTTAGAGTAGAGTAGGAATTCGATGTATCAATTCGACCTTATGTGTCGCCCCACCCCTCGAAACAACTTTGGGTTCAAATTACCATGGGGGGATGCCCTACCCCAAAATTAACCCAAGCGGACATGTTCACCGATTGGGACAAATATGGATTAAATGAAAGTATTTTAGAGTAGAGTACGAACTCGATATATCGATTCGACCCCACGTGTCGGTGGGCATGCCCCACCCCCATAAACAGCCCAAAAATGACATGCTTCCCGATTGGTGCAACATGGGTATCAAATGAAAGATAATCGGAAGTAGAATACGAAACTCCTAAAAAAATTTTGAGTAAAGTCCCAGGGGCACCGCCCAAAAAACACACCCAAGCGGACATGTGGGGCGATCGGGACAATATGGGATTCAAACAAAGGGTATTTGGGAGTAGAATTCAAAACTTATTTAAAAGTTTGGGATCAACCCCAAAACGGACATGTAGACCGATCGGGAAAATATGGGATTCAAACGAAAGGAATTTTAGAGTAGACTCGGGGGGTCCCCCCATGCCAAAATTATGCACAAATTTGACATGTAAACCGAACGAAACAAGATGGGACTCAAACGAAAGGCATTTGAAAGTCAAATACGAAACTTATACAAAAATTTCGGTCAATTCCCGAGGAGTCGCCTCGAAGGGACATGCATACCAAACGGGACAATATGGAATTCTAATGAAATTTATTTGAGAGTTAAATACGAATATAAATAACTTAATAATTTGGACCATGTCAAAAAAGGGCCCCAAACACTTGAGAGTGTAGAGAAGCAAACCGGGCCAGATATAGCTGCCATATAGATCGATCTGCTGAATAAGGGTCTTAGGTCCATAAACGCCGCATTTATTGCCCGATTTAACTGAAATGAAAATCTTCACAATAAGTCCATACATAAGGCCTTACCATAGGCCCTACCATGGGCCTTTCGTTCTATCGTTACTTGTGCGTGGGTGAGTTCATATGCATATGTATGTGTGTATGCGTTTGTGTGCCTGTAATAATTTTATGGCCTTTTAAATGACACTCATTTAATTTAGTCCCTGCCTGTGTATGAGAGTTTTTTGCGTAGGGGTTTTTTTTTACATGTTGCTGTTGTTGTTTTTGTTTTTTAATTTAATAATTTTTAATATTATTATAATAATTTGTTGGGTTATATTCATGAGTTAATTAATGGTTATTCATTCAATGCCCCGCCACACTAAGTCATGTAAAAAAAGGCAGAAAAACCAAAAAAAAGGGAAAACAGCATTTTTGCTTGGTCGTTTGGCATTTTTTAATGAGTCTCATAAAATGCACAACCACCACTCGACAACAATTTTAAATTGTTTTGCGTCTTTTTTTTTTTGTTGATGCTGTAGGTGGAACCCAACCACTAGCAATTGAGGCATATAAAAGTTGATAATCGCTTAGAAACGAGCACTTATAGAGTTGGCTAACTCTGTGGTCATATGAATAAGGCATATTGTTAGGAGTGGGTTAAGGACAATTTGTAATTTAAATAATATATGAGCCATTTTTTTGACCAAGGGCTATATTGAATTGAAACCCCTTTCAAAGGTTAAGTGTTAAATGGGTTTATAATTAGGGGAAAAGCTTAATAATAATAATATATGATATCAAGAACAAAGCATATTTATGAGAGCAGTAAAAGTATAGCATACTTTTAGGAATTTTTTTCTTTTTGGTAATGAAGAGATTAAATCAAAGTTATATCAGGTATTTAGAGACTTAATTTTGGCCAAGGTAAACTATGTGAGTCTATTTTCATATTTTATTCATGCGACTCAAGTGAAGTATAGCATGTGACTATAAAACTATTGATATAGCATGTGATTATTAAAATGGTGCCTATTTTTAAGGGGGGACGCCCGACCCCAAAACCCTTCACAACGGGCATATAGACCAATTTGAGTCATATGGGACTCAAATGAAAGGTTTTTGTGAGTAGAATATGAATCGGATTTTCTAATTTGCCCCCAAGTCTCAGGGGGGACGCCCCACCACAAAAAATCAACAAACGAAAAAGTCGTCCGATCCCAAAAAAAAACAAAACGGGCATTTAGAACGATTGCGACAATATGGAACTCACATCAAAGGTGTTCGTAAGTGAAAACGAATCGGATATCCCAAACTAAAAAGCAGTACGATTGGGATAGTATAGAACTTAATTGAAAGGTATTCGGGAGTAGGGTACAAATTGTCATCCAAATTCTGAATCAAGTGTGTGAGGGTCACTTTATCTCAATATTACCCCTCACAAACGAACATGGAGGCTGATTAAGACAATATGGGAGTCAAATAAAATGCTATTAGAAGTACAATACGAATCTGATGTTAATATTAGGTTACAAGTATTTGGCGAGCCAAAAAGGGACCTACAGGTAGACCGGCACAATATGAGTCTCAAATGAAAGATCTTTGCAAGTAGAGTACGAATCCGATAGCAATGTCAGCGACCAAGTGTGGACATTCAAGTTGACCTGGTATTCAATTGAAAGGAATTTTGGAGTAGATTGCGAATCATACATCCATATTTGGTGTAAGGTTGATTCTGGAAGGACCTCTCGAAGTTTAAAAATATTGTAACGGATAAGGAACTCAATTAAAGGGATTTTGATAGTAGATTGTGAATCATACCTCTAAATTTGGTATAGGGTGGATTTAGGAAGAACCTCTGAGACTTTACAAATATTCTATGGGATATGGTTTTTATAAGGCATGGGGCTGAGAAAGACCCTTGATACTCTGGGCGCCGGCTTTATAGTATGCAAAGAAATTTTTAATTTTTGAAAGACCACTTAAGGGTGTAGTGAAATATACTCGATAATCTAGGATTTGCTAATTTACGGAAACATTTATCTTAAGAGTAGTAATTGACTACAACTTACCAACGTTGCAAAAAATCTTCAGAGACAATAGGAACTCACCTGAAATTAGAAGAAAAGTATGCATTAGCTTAGAAAATATGTAACAAGTAAAAGCGCACCAAGTTCAGCCGGGCCGAATCGTATATACCCTCCACCATGGATCGCATTTGTCAAGTTCTTTGCTAGGTATCTCTTTAAAGGCAAACAAAGGATAATAAATAAGAATTGCTGTGCTTTTGGAGCTTTGTCAGGTTATAACCCGATTCGAGCCATACTTGGCTTGGATTTTAAAGACAATATTAGATCCCATTGTGTAAAATTTCCACCAAATCGGATAAGACTGCGTCCTAGAGGGACTTAAGAAGTAAAATCGGGAGATTGGTTTGCATGGGATCTACAGGGTGGCTGATGAAAGCCGCTACCAAAAAAAAATGTAATAACTTTTTTTCTATTTAATAATAATAATTTAATAATTAATTTAATTAATTAATTAATTAATTTAATTAATAATAATTTAATAATTAATTTAATAATTTAATTTAACATGAATAAAAGAAAAATGTATTCCATACACCGAAAAAAAAATGTAGCAATATTCATCATTGTAGCAATATTCATCAGCCACCCTGTATATCAGATTATGGACCGATTCAGACCATATTTACTATGTATACTAGAAGCCACTGTCCAAATTTTATCCAAATCGGATAAGAATTTTGCCCTCTAGAGGCTCAAAAAGTTAAATCGGAAGATCATTTTATATAGGAGCTATATCAGGTTATGGACTGATTCAGACCATATTTAGTACCTCTGTTAGAGGTTATAGTTTCAGTGACTGTGCCAAATTTTAACAAAGTCCGCTAAGAGTAGCGCCCTCTATAGGCTCATGAAGTCAAATCGAAAGGTCGGTTTATATGTGAGCTATTAGGTTGCCCAAAAAGTAATTGCGGATTTTTTAAAAGAAAGTAAATGCATTTTTAATAAAACTTAGAATGAACTTTAATCAAATATACTTTTTTTACACTTTTTTTCTAAAGCAAGCTAAAAGTAACAGCTGATAACTGACAGAAGAAAGAATGCAATTACAGAGTCACAAGCTGTGAAAAAATTTGTCAACGCCGACTATATGAAATATCCGCAATTACTTTTTGGGCAACCAATATATCAGGTTTTGAAACGATTTAAACCATGCTTGGTACATCCATTAAATGTCGTAGAAGATGTCATTGTACAAAATTTCACCGACCGCCGATATGACCCATTTACAATCCAACCGTCCTACACTAATAGGAAGTATTTGTGCAAAAACTCAAGTGCCCAGCCTTATTCCCTTCAAAGATTGCGTGTCTTCCACAGACAGGTAGACGGACGCACATGGCTAGATCGACTTAAAATGTCAAGACGATCAAAAGATTTATATATCTTACTAGCTCAATCGGGCCCGCTTCGCTGCGCCTTCTTTTACTTTAAATGAAACAAAATTATTTTTTCAATACCTGAACCGAATACTTTATATGACGAAAAATATTTTGATATAGCTGTCATATAAACAAATCTGCCTATTTGAGGTCACTCGGCACCTCAATATATGAACCGAATATAGTTCATATGGGAACACATTTCAATATAGCTGCCATATAGCGGTTCGGGGTCTTAACCCACAAAAACTGCATTTATTTCCCGATTTCGGTGAAACTTAGAACAGCGAGTTTTTATCGGGGGATATTTCTATATAGCGGCGATATAGACCGATCAGCCGATTTTGGGTCAAAAGTCAATAAAAACCTCATTTCTTACCCGATTTCGCTGAAATTTGGAACAGTGAGGGGCACTGGTCCCCTCGGCATTTGAACCGCGTATGATGAATATCGGTCCTTATTTGGATATATTTGTTATATAGTACGATCTCCAGATATTGGGTCTCAAGACCATGAAAGCCACATCGTCTTCAAAAAAATAATGAGTTGTACTAGACCCCCGATAATCGAACAGATTACGGTCCATATGAAACCATATTATAGCTGCCATATAGACCGATCTATCGATTTCAAGGCTCGTCGATATCCACGCCGAATATGGTCCAGATAGGCCTAGAATCTATTATATAAAAATCAAAAACGGGTAAACCGATTTTTATGAAATTTTCACAGATATTGGAGTTTAGCCCCCTGGTAAAAAAAAGTGTACTACATTTTGTGATATCTGGGAGGGGGGCGGACCCTCCCCCTAAACACAATTTTTAATAACGCCAGATCTCGGGATGGGATGCATCGTTTTAAATGAAATTTTGTATGCCACCAAATGGCAAACCCAAAAACATAAAAATTTGTGCTTAAATAACCGTGGGGGACGCCCTACCCCAAAACCTAGCCATATGGTTATGTTTACCGATTGGGAAAATATGGGTATCAAATAAAAGGTATTTAAGAGTAGAGTATGAAATTGATACAACAATTCGACCTCACGTGTCTGGAGGCTCGCCCCACCTCCAAAAACCACACAAAAATTACATGTTTTCTGATTGGGGCAATATGGCCATCAAATGAAAGGTAATTGGAAGTAGCAAACAAAACTTATATAAAAATTGGGATCAAGTCCCAGGGGGTGTTTTCGGGGGTGAGATTATCCCCTAAACACTTATCCCTAAAAAAATGTCAACATCGTGCTCTACTCTAAAATATCATTTATTTTAGCCCCATATGGCCTTTGGTCTAATGGGAGTTTATGCGATAAGACGTTCCCCAAACACTTGGCCCTAAAATTGGTTATCAAATTCGTGTTCTAATCTTCTCCAGGCTGGGGGATGCTTTTAGGGAGGGGCAGCCCCCCCAAACATTTGGTCTCATATTACCAATGTCAGTAAATTAGCCCTGTTTGGAGTGTCTTTTGGGGAAGGGGTGGACACCCAGAAACTGAGGGATGTTTTTGGGGAAGGGCGGCCCCTCAAACACTTGGTCCCTTATTGCCATGGTCAGTATAAAAGTCCCATTTTGGGGGGGTGTTTTGGGGCAGGGGTGGACCCCCAGTAACTTGGTCACACATTTGGATATCTGATTCGTATTCTACTCACAAATAACTTTCATTTGAGTCCCATATTGCCATGGTCGGTAAATATGGCCCATTTGGGAGTGTTTTAGGGGTTGGGGTGGTTCCCCAAACACTTGGTCCGAATATTGGATATCAGATACGTTTACTACTCTAAAATATATTTCATTTGAGTCCCACATTGTCGTGATTTGTCTATGTATATATGTGATAGGTTTTGGGGTGGGGCGGTCCTCCTAGGTACCCCATCAAAAATTTGGATACCAAATTTTTTGTTTTTAGGTTTTTATAAGAGAGCACTCAAAATTTCGCTTAAATCACACCAACGATCTCCGAGATCTGAAAATTAGGGTAAGGGGAGGGTCCGCCCCCTCTTCGGATTTCAAAAAAATTTAGTACCCTGTTTTCACCAAGGGATTATTATGCACCATCTGTGAAAATTTCAAGATAATCGATTCTGCCGTTTTATACCCACCACCATAGGATTCATTTAAACATCGGCATATCCTTTTCCGATACTACAAAGTATATATATTACGGATCGTTGTACATTGTAAGACAATATAACCATGTCAGTGTGTCTGTCCGTCCGTTAGTCCGTCAATTGTAATCGCGCTACAGTCTTTAAACAATGAGATATTAAATTGAAATTTTGCACAGACTCGTAGTTCTTCTATGCGCAGGTTAAGTTCTGAAATGGGCCAAATCGGACAATATTTGGATATAGCTGCCATATAGACCGATCTTACGATTTGGGGTCTTAAGCCTATAACAGACGCATTTATTACCCAAATTCGTTGAAATTTGGCACAGTTAGTTTTATTAGGCCCGCCGATATCCCAACCAAAAATGGTACAGATCGGAACATATTTGGATATAGCTGCTATATAGACCGATCTTACGATTTGGGGTCTTAAGCCTATAACAGGCACATTTACTTTCCAATTTTGCTGAAAATTGAAACAATGAGTTGCACTACGGATCTCGAGATCCGATCCGAATATGGTGTATATCGGGCCATATTTACATATAGCTGCCATTTAGACCGATCTGCCGATTTAGGGTCTTAAGCCTATAACAGGCGAATTTATTATCCGATTTCGTTGAAATTTGGCACAGTGAGTTTTATTAGGCCCGCCGATATCCCAACCAAAAATGGTACAGATCGGAACATATTTGGATAAAGCTGCCATACAAACCGATCTGCTCATTTTGGGTCTTAGGCCTATAACAGGCGCATTTATTCTCCGATTTTGATGAAATTCGAAACAGTCATTTGCACTACGGGTCTCGAGATCCGACCCGAACATGATGTATATCGGACCATATCTACATATAGCTGCCATATAGACCGATCTGCCGATTTAGGGTCTTAAGCCTATAAAAGGCACATTTTTTATTCGATTTCGCTGAAATTTGGCACAGTGAGTGTTATAAGGCCCACCGATATCCGAACCGAAAATGGTACAGATCGAAACATATTTGGATATAGCTGCCATATAGACCGATCTGCTGATTTTGGGTCTTAGGCCTATAACAGGCGCATTTATTCTCCGATTTTGCTTTTTTTTTTTTTTTTTTATTTATTCTCATTACAACTGAGTTACACTCATCTAGTAATTTTAAGATAGCGTATAGATAAATAATACAAACTAGAGAATTTAGCCTAGTTCGAATTCATTTTGTGGAAATAGTTCAGTAACTACATCCTAGTTCTTGGGATTTAGGGCCTCTTAAGGGACTAGATCCATTGGTATAGTTCTTTGAAGTCTTCTGGTGGCTGGATAGTTTCGAACAATATTATTTAAGTCAGAGTTAACGTGACTATGTAACTTGTTCGCATGTTTCAGGGCGTGAATGGATATTTCCTCTGATATTGACCTCACTCCCAAGTCTCTGTGCAGATCGGTGTTTCGTATGTACCAAGGTGCATTAGCAATGGTACGAAGGATTAAATTTTGGGTTTTTTGAATCTTTTCTACTTCATTCTTGGCAGCGCAACCCCAAAGTTGTATTCCGTAGGTCCATATTGGTTTAATCATTTGATTATACAAAAGAAGTTTGTTTTGGATCGATATTCTATTGTCCACTAGCATCCAGTACAGCTCTGAGAATTTTATTTTTATTTCCTTATTTTTTTTCTTCACGTGCTCTTTCCATTTAATTTTAGTGTCTAGGGTCATTCCCAAATATTTTGCTGTGTTTGCGAATGGTATTACTTTACCATTTAGATATAACGGTAAATAACGAAGTTCTTTGTTTGTGAAAAGTATGTGGATTGACTTGTTTTCATTTAGATTCATCCTCCATTTGTTTATCCAAAGTAAAATGTCCGACAGAGCTGCTTGAAGTTTATTTGTAGCTTCAATTTCACTATTGGCAGTCGTAAGAATTGCAGTGTCATCGGCAAATGTTGCAATTGTTGCATCAGGCGGGTTTGGTATATCTCTGGTGTAAAGAAGGTATAAAACAGGGCCTAGGACACTCCCCTGAGGTACTCCAGCCTTTATTGGTTTCAGTTTTGAATAATTATTTTCTATTTTTACTCGAAAGTGTCTGTTGGTTAAGTATGATTCCAAGATTTCATAAAATTCCGTTGGGAGATCGTTATGAAGTTTGGTTAAGAGCCCTTGGTGCCAAACTTTGTCAAATGCTTGTCCCACGTCTAAAAACACGGCAGAGCAGACGAGTTTATTTTCAATGGCTCTTTCGGCTATATCAACTATTCGGTGAACTTGTTGTATAGTTGAATGATTATTTCGGAATCCAAACTGATGGTCAGGTATGAGAAGCCTACTTGTTAATAAGGGACGCAATCTTTTTAATAGCAACTTTTCAAATATCTTTGACATAACCGGTAGTAGCGATATCGGACGGTATGATGTTATTTCATGATCAGGTTTTCCAGATTTCTTGATTACGATAACTTCTGCAACTTTCCATTCTAATGGAACATGTCGCAGACGAAAACATGCATTTATTATAAATAAAAGCTTTTTAACAGCTATATGTGGAAGCTTTTTAAGTATTTTGGTTGTTATTAAGTCATAACCTGGAGATTTCTTAGCGCTCAGATCTTTGGCGATGAGATTTTCTAGCTCTTTAATTGTAGCTGGTTTAATGACTTGGTTGTCACATTTTTCTAATTTATAAGTTTCTTCATTGTCAGACCTACATTCAAGTGGTTTAAATATGTTGCTAAAATAATTTGCAAACAAATCTACTTTTTCTTCGGCTTTTTTTACCCATGATCCATCTACATTTTTAAGTGGTGGAATGGTTGGGGAAGCTTGATTTAATTGCCGCGTGGCCTTCCATAGATTGTAGTTGGTTTCTTTGGTTGCTGTTAGGTTTCCTAAGTATCTAGACATAGCCTTATTTTTTGACTCCTGTGTGATGCGTTTGAGTTCATTAACAAGCCTGTTCAATGTTCTTTTATTTTCGATTGTTCTTTCTCTTTGCCATTTCTTCCTAGCTTTTCTTTTCTTCGATAAAAGGTCTCTAATTTCCTTCGGATATGTGCCAGTAGTGTTGGTATGACTTGTAGTAGGAGTACTTTCCCATGCAGACGTTTGTATTGCGTTGATGAAGCTTGTCAACTCTTCATCAATTTGATCTTTGGTTCTAAGGGGAATCTTTAGTTCAATTTTCTCAGACAATATATATTTGAAAAATTGCCAGTTAGTACGATTATTCGAGAGAAAACTTGGAGTTTCTTTTTCGATAAAATTATCACTGACGGTCATTATCACTGCAGAATGATCCGATGATGATAATGCAGCTGTGTTCTCAATGTAAATAAAGTTTTTAGGTATATTTTTAGTAACAAAAAAATCAATTAAATCTGGAATACGTTGCTCATTCGATGGCCAATACGTAGGCTCGTTTCCTGAATATATCTCACATTTTAGAGCTCTGCATGCTTTGTGAAGTTGGTGTCCTTTGGGTGTAGTTAATCTAGAACCCCAGAGTTTGTTTTTAGCATTGAAATCTCCTCCTAATATAAAGTGATTTTGAAAACCTTTTAAAACTTCAATGTAGTGTTCGCTTTTAATGTTATGACTTGGAGGTGAATAGATAGCACATATTTTAAAGGTCTTATTATTTTTTAAGCTCACTGATACACATGCAATTTGAAACATTTCATTCTCTATTTTCTCTTCTTCTTGGTGTTCAATATTATTTTTGATTATTATTGAGGCTCCTCCTCTCGGTCTTTGGGAAGGATGAACTGCATTATAAATCATGTACCCTTTGACACTGACATGTGTATGTCTAGTCAGATGGCTTTCTGAGATTAATAATATATCAATTTTGTGGTCGTTGAGAAAATATTCTATTTCATTAATGCGGCTCACTAAGCCATTACAGTTCCATGTTGTTATTCGCAGAGTAGCCATTATTGTGGGACTATATTTTGCGCGTTTATTATGATAGCGTTTATTTTATCTATTAATTTTTCATTTAATACCGCTTGATCATCCAAACGGCGATTAATTTTTTGCATATTTTTTAGGATTTCGTTTAAGATCAATGAATTATCTGTTGCATTTTGTGCGTTGTTTGGGCTCAAAGCCTCTGCAAAAGTTTTTGGTTGCATGTTTTGCCGGTTCATTCCTTGAAATGGTTGTTGGACACGTGCTTGTTGGAGTCTTTGGAAGGTTTGGTTTTGATATTGAGGTTGTAGCAATTGGTGGTCTCTTGTACGTGTTCCCAGTGGTTCTTCGTTATCCTGAATTTTTCTTGTTCCCTCTTTCATGAGTCTATTTTTATTTCTCATTTTTTGCAGTTCCTTTGCCACTTCGCAACCTCTATAGCTGGCTGGGTGGTTACCTTTACAGTTAATACATTTTGGAACTATTGTTTTAGGCTTTTCACAGTTTTCTGTGTCGTGTTTACCAGCACATTTAACACATCTCGCCTCCTTTTGGCAATATCGTTTAGTATGATTGAATCCCTGGCACCTTTTGCACTGCGGAATTAATCTCGTTTGTGCACGTACCGCTTCTACTTTAACTCTTAAGTTGAGAATGCTAGTAATTTTAAAGATATTTTCCATGTTATCATCTCTGTGGAAAGTGACTCGAAATATAGGCAGTTTTCTGTATGTATAAGAGTTGCTTTCTTCTTTTCTCTCTTTCTTTAAAATGTTAACTGCATCAAGGGGATTGAAGCCTTTGTTTTGAAGATCTTCTATGATGTCTTCTTTAGTGCATGTATGGTGGAGGCCTCTTATAATTACTTTGTTTGGCCTCTCTGTTTTATTTTCATATGTGTACCATTCGAATTTCATTGAATTTAATGTTGCTGATAAGTTTCTGTACCCTGTTGAGTCAGAAGTGTTAATTTTCCACACATTATTGTTCAAAGAAGTAATAGTAACATTTTGGACATTTGCAGATTTTAGAATGTTTTTTATTCCTTCATAGCTAGTTACTCCTACAACATTAATTGGAGGAGGTTTATCAACCCATCCTTGTTTCACTGCGTTTTGTTTATTTATATTGTTGTTTTCACTATTAGTTTTAGGTGGGTTGTATTGTTTATTACCTTGGTCTTGGTTGACTTTGTTAGCAGTTGATCTGTTCTTTTTTGACCTCTGGACGATCCAATTAGTTTCCCTTTCTAGTTCCTCTTCATCTGTTACATATTGATGAGCATTTACATTCACGTTTTGTTCCTCTTCGGAGTTTTGATCATAGTTTACGATGTTTTCATCAACCATGGAAGCGCTATCACTATATCTTTCATGTTGAAAATCGTTATTGGAATGCAATTGTTCTTTAAGGGCAATGTTTTCGTGCTTCAAATGTTGTAGTTCAGCAAGAATGTTATCAATAGAATGCTGCATTTCATGAATTTGCTGCTTTAACATAGTGTTTTCATTCTGAATAATCTGTATTCTATTACCTCGTAAAGGCGTTCCTCCGCCAGGAGGCGGGTTATTAAAGCTCATTTTAAATTTTAAATACAGTGACCGTTAATAACAGGGTGACTATATGTATATTTTCTTTAAAGTCATGAACACCACCACAGTTGTTTGAACTAAGTCTGGCAACACCATTTGACTGTCAGACTGAGAAACAAGATCAGCTGCTGTTGTTTTATTTCTTATCACAAGGGACAGATATAGTTTGTTTTTTAATCGTAATTATGAGTTTTTTCACTAGTGGTGAATTTCTTTTGCATCCAAGTGTGTTTTTCTTTTGCAAAATGTTTTGCCGTTTCTGTGCACACCCGACAATTCCCGAGAAGAGATAATAATCGATGCACTACCCAGGAGTGTAAGGAATTTTTTGCACTACTTTTAATGGTGATGGTATGTTATGTTTATATTGTATTTTGTATACGAACGGAGCGCTTTGATAACACGACCACAACGTAACATTCAAAGATTTTGCTGAAATTTGAAACAGTGAGTTGCACTACTAGTCTCGACATCCAACCCGAATATGGTGTATTTTTTTTTCGAAATTTCATTTCTAAAAAACTTTGTCAAAATCTTATTTATCAAAAAATCCTTGTCATTAATTATATCAATACGCTCTGAATGAATTCTTTGTAATAAGCCCCTATTCTATAATGATACCATGAGTAGGCGAATCAAGAACAAATGAAGATCTACTTCATTTGTTCTTGATTCGCCTACTCATTTTGCTATAAATGTCATAGTACAACATATTATTTGAATTATTAATTTTTACATTACAGTTGCTTGTAATCAAATTCCTTGTAATCTAATATTAATATTTGTGCATACATTTACAAACACACACACAAACAAACACATACTTTAATTTGATTCGCCACTTAAGTTTCCAGCTCACCAAAAGTTTGGGGGTCATTCCTGATGGTGTTTGATGTTGTGCCACAATATTATTTTCAAATTACCTACAACCTTATGCTGGGGCTCTCTAATTTATTTAAAAGACCACCTCGCTTGCCGCACTTGCCCTTTGTAGGATATGCTTAGGAAAAATGTTTCTTTGAATATGAACAAAAACGCCCTAAAACACTCCTTGAAGCAGGCTTAAATGTCATGCAATGCTGTGCTGTGCTTGTGTTGGTGGTTTATAATTAGTTTTTCATTCAACAAGCACGAGCCGAAACAAAAAAATACATTTTTCTGGAATTTTGTTGTTTGCCACAAAAACTTTAGTTTTCATTTAATTAATGATATTGACACATAACAGTTGCTGCCATTTGGGCCATCTGATGTTTTGAGAAGACGAATTTCGCTGGTGTCTCTGTATGGGCGGGGGGGGAGCAATATTGGGAATTTTGTGTATGGCCGACCATAAATATTATGGGCAAAAGTGCCCCGAAGAAAAAATAAAATAAAACCTTCAACATTTATATGAAAGCCATTAATTATGTATGGCTCTGAAGAAAGAAACCATAACCAAAAGTTTTTGCAAAGAATCATGGCAACTCCTAAGGATATGCTATAGTTTTTGTATGCTTACAAGCACTTGCCTTAACATATGCTAGTCACATGGCTCTAATAGAGGGTTTCTAGCCACTTTCCATATATGTGGTGCATGTAGTCTGTTCACACATACTATGTATATCCTATGAGGTCATCTTAACAATTTTGTTGAAAACTTTTAGTTATGGTGTTAAGTTTAAATCCTTTGTGGAATAAATGTTGCAAAATTGTTGCTTAATTTCAAATTCAAAGTTTTTCGTATTTGCGCTGACAACCCAAGATAATGCTCTAAATAATGTGATTCTTAAACTTAGGACATACTACGTTGGGCATTTTAATTAAATTAAAAGTCTAAACTTAAGTTGAAGCCTAGTGGTGAATAATAAACTAAATAAATAAGGGACCTCCTGGAGATATGCAATAAATAAAAATAAACTAAAAATTGTTTTCTTCTTAGTTTATACAAAGGGTTGGCTTAGTAAAAGTTTTTGAGTTTCTTGTAATCTTGGAAATTATTTAAATTTAAATTGTCGAAGCAGTTTTATACCATCCTCTATGGGATGGGAGGTATACTAATTTCGTCACTCCGTTTGCAACACATCGAATATTGGTCGAAGACCCTATAAAGTATAAATATTCTTAATCGTCTTGAAATTGTAAGTCGAATTAGCCATGTCCGACTGTTCGTCTGTCGAAAGCACTCGAACTTTCGATGAAATAAAGCTAGGCACTTGGCACGAGTACTTACTGTAAATGTAGGTCGGTTAGGTTGTTAATGGGCTATATGGGCCCATGTTTTGATATAAATATATAAATCTATCCTGGATCCTGACTTTTTAAGCCTCTAGAGTGCGCAATTCTCATTCGATTTATCCGATATTTTGCATGAGGTGTTTTGTCATGAAGATTGGCTATATCGGACAAAGTCTTGATATAGCCCCCATATAGACCGATTAACCGATTTAAGGTCTTAGACCCATAAAAGCCACATTTATTATCCGATTTTGCCAAAATTTGGGACAGTGAGTTATGTTAGGTTCTCCGGCATCCTTCTTCAATGTGGCCCAGATCGGTTTAGATTTGGATATAGCCCCCATATAGACCGATTAACCGATTTAAGGTCTTAGACCCATAAAAGCCACATTTATTATCCGATTTTGCCGAAATTTGAGACAGTAAGTTATGTTAGGTTCTCCGACATCCTTCTTCAATGTGGCCCAGATCGGTTCAGATTTGGATATAGCTGCCATATAGACCGATCTCTCGATTTAAGGTTTTGGGCCCATAAAAGGCGCATTTAGTGTCCGATGTCGCCGAAATTTTAGACAGTGAGTTGTGTAAGGTTCTCCGACATCCTTCTTCAATGTGGTCCAGATCGGTTCAGATTTGGATATAGCTGCCATATAAACCGATCTCTCGATTTAAGGTTCTGAGCCCACAAAAGTCGCATTCATTTTCCGATTTCGTCGAAATTTGGGACAGTACGTTGTGTTAGGCCCTTCGATTTCTTTCTTGAAGATGGTCCTGATCGGTACAGATTTGGATATAGCTGCCATGTAGCCTGTTTTCTCGATTTAAGGTCTTGGGCCCATAAAATGGCGCATTTATTGTCCGATTTCGTCGAAATTTGGGACAGTGAGTTATGTTAGGCCCTTCGTTCAAATTTGGATGTAGCTGCCATATAGACCGATCTCTCGATTTAAAGTCTTGGCCCTATACAATACGCATTTATAATCCGATTTAGCTGAAATTTAACACAGTGACTTATGTAAGGCTTTTCGGCATCAGTGTCGTATATGATTCAGATCGGTCTATATTTGGATATAGCTTCATAAAAGGCCAATATTTTACTCTACTTTGTTGAACAATGACTTGTACTTATTAAATCACTCAATGTCCATGCCGGCTTATTACCTTATATAGCACCTTATAAACCGATCGTAAGTCTTTACTTCTTGAGCCCCTAGAGGACTCAATTTTTAACCGATTTGGCTGAAATTTGGCACAAAAACTTCTGTTACGACTTACGACATTCTGGTTGAGTATAATGTAAATCGGTCTACAAACTGATGTAGAAACTGATTCCCAATTTTGACTTCTTGAGCCTCTAGAAACCTCAATTTTGGCTGAAATTTGGTCCAAGGACTTCTGTAAAGACTTCCAGCATTCTTGTCGAATATGATGAGAATCGGTCGATAAAATGATATAACCCCCTTATAAACCGATCCCCAATTTTACCTTATTGAGCCTCTGAAGACCTCAGTTCTCATCTGATTTGCCTGAAATTTGGCCCAAGACATTCTGTTCTGAATTCCAATACCCGTGCCGGGTATGATCCAGATTGGTCTATAAGCTGATATGGCCCCTAGATAGACGACTTCCAGGATTCTTGTCGAGTATGTTGCGAGCCAGTCGATAAACTGATATAGACTTTATAAAAACCGATCCCCAGTTTCGACTTCTTGAGCCTATAGGGACCTCAATTTTCATACCATTTGGCTGATATTCGTTCCAAGAACTTCTGTTTGGACTTCCAGCATTCTTATTGAGTATGATGCGAGTCGGGCAATAAATTGAAATAGCCTCCATATACACCGATTCCCTGTTTTTATTTCTTAAACCCCCTGAAGGTCTCAATGTTCACCCGATTTTACTGAAATTTGGCTAAAGGACTTCTGTTCCAACTTTCTGGTTGATTATGACGTGAATCGGCCTATAAGCAGATGTAGCCTCTATTTAAACCGATCCCCAGTTTTGAGTTGTTGAGCCTTTAGAGGCCTCAACTTTCATCCGATTCGGTGAAATTCAGTCCGAGGACTTTTGTTAAAAATTCCAATACTCGTGCTTGGTATGATCCAGATAGGTCCATAAACTGATATTGCCCCTAGAAGCCTTATTTTCATCCGATTGGGTTAAAATTTCGCACAAAGGCTCCATTTAAACCGTTTCCCAGTTTTGAGCCTCCAGAGGCCACACTTTTAGCCGATTTGGGAAAATTTGGTCCAAGGACTTCTGTTCTGAATTCCAATACTCGTGCCGGGTATGATCCCGATTGGTCTATAAACTGATATTGCCCCCTTATAATTCGATCCCTCTGATCCCGCACAAAGGCTTCTGTTTTGACTTCCAAAACCCGTGCCGAGTATGATCCAATTCGGTCAATAAACTGATATAGCCCCTATATACACTGATCTCCGGGTTTGACTTTTTGAGCCCTGAGAAGTCTCAATTTCCATCCGATTAGGCTGAGATATGGCTCAAGGACTTTTCTTCTGATATCTATAAACTGGAATAGCCCCTATATAACTCTATCCATGATAAACTGGAATAGCCCCTATATAACTCTATCCATGGAGACTCAATTTTTACTCTGTTTGGCTAACATAAGGCCGACATCCGTGCCGAGTATGATCTGTATCGGTCTATAAGCTGATGTAGCCACCATACACATCGATACCCGAACTTGACTACTTTAGCCCCTAGAATCCTCAATTTTCATCCGATTTTGCTTTAAAAAAAGGACAAAGTCTTCAGTTACGACTACCGACATCCGTTCCTAGTATAATCTAAATCAGCTTCAATTCCACACGATGATTTCTGTTACGACGACAAACATCCAAAGCGAGTAATCCGTGCATAACCTGGCTGTCCTTTACAGACTCACTTAGACAATTTTAAGTCTGTTGTGATACCACAGTAGCGACAGACCAAGGTTTCTGGCGGGAATCGAACCCACGACCCCTGCACTGGTAATCCAAGCACTCTACCGACCCGGCTATCGGGGACCCCGAAATAACTGATATAACTTCCATAAAAACCTATCTCTTCCTGAGCACTCATAAAAATGTTCCCATGAAGATTCCCTTAACAATTTCCGTTCAAAGAGGTGCTGCACTGCTGCACACCGTTCCCGACTATGAAAAGGTGGCTCCTTATCATTGAGCTAAAATTTAAATCGGCCAGCACTTATTGATATGTGAGAAGTTTAGCCCAGCTCCTGAATTCCATTCCATTAAGAACAGGGGATACTTCTCTCATATCAAAGAGTGCACCCCTATCCAAGTTTTGGCGCAATTATATGGGGCCTCCTTATTTATGCTGAGTCCATCACCGAAACATCACTTCTTAGAGAAGTTTTAATATAGCTGGGTACCTACCAAATGTAGCCAGCATTAATATGGAATAATCGTGGCTGAAAATTTTTCTCATATTAAAGTCGGGATTTAAACCCAGACGTTTGGCGTCACTGGCAGACATGGTAACCTCTGCGCTACAGTGGCTTCCCTTCTTAAGCACTCACAACAAGCAATTGTGATCCATTTATGGCTTGATCTTTAATTATCCTTTTCTAAAGAAAAAGAGAATCAATGCAAAAAACCTTGTGAAATGAGATCCACGGGATGTATAAGATTCGGCTCGTCTAAACTTAGCACGTTTTTACTTGTTATGTGTGTAACTTCCACTTTATAACTGTGCTTTATTCATATCTTTCTTATTACAACAACTAGTCTTCAATGCAAGAAAGATTTTCTAGCCTTAATCTCCTTACTACTAAATTTAAACTTTTCATACATGTAACCTTGGTGACAGCCCAAAAGTATGCCCCACATTTTGTGGCCATTTATGTGCATTTAATTACAGTAAACTCTTGAATTAAGTTTTAAGACTAGTTGTGGTAAATAATTTGCATGTAATAGACCTCCTGAATATGAATATGCAAGAGAAAATGAATGTTTAAACATTTCACACACAACGGCTTTACAACTTTGAGAGGAGAAAGTGGGAGACATGGAATATATGATTTGAGATAAACTAAATATGAGATTAAAATTTCTGCATGCTTGCCTGAACTAAAAAACAAAAGCATCCAAAAACTTTGTGGGAATTACTATTAAAAGTTTTAGGGAAATAACATTTTTCCTAGAATATGCAACTGTAGACACTTGAATAGGTTTCTCTATTGCAAAATGTAACTTTCCAAACTTTAACAGGCTTTTCTCACACTCATGGGATAACAATTGTTGAAAAGTTTTTGATATAATGCTGAACCATTAAGGACAAGTTCCAGATGACTCTAAAATAAAACTATGAAAATTTTGGTTTTGTTTTAGAACATTTAAATAATATGCGTAATCCATTCGAGAGCTGATTACAAACCACATATTTTACCAACTTGGAATATTTTAATGGAGAATTTCATTTAAATAAATTATTTCTACTTATGTATAACCCAGAGGTTGACAACAATAGCCCCAGCTGTAAATAAATATTGAGCATCCTAATAATATGCTTTTTTTTGGTGATTTTGGTGATATTTGCCTTAGCATATTCTTCAATATTTTGTGAATTTTTTAACGAAACTAATTTTCTACTTCTGTATAACCCACAAGTTGACAACAATAGCTCCAGCTGTGAATAATTATTGAGCATCCCAAAAATATGCTTAATTTTTTGGTGAGCAAAGTATTTGCCTTAGCATATGCTTCAATATTTTGTGGGTCGCCCCACCACAAAAACCACGCCCCAACGAACCTGTAAGTCGTTCGAGACAATATGGGATTCAAACGAAAGGTACTTGAGAATAGAATACGAAACCGATATAAATATGTGGGGTTTATGCCCAGGTGGATCGCCCCTAAATGATGCCCCAAATGGACATGTACAACGAACGAGACAATAGGGCACTCAAATAAAAATTATTTGAGAGTAGATATAGAAACTTTTGCAAAAGTTTAGGTAAATTCCTGGGGGGCAGAGGCATCCCACCCCAAAATTTTGCCCAAACATGTCCCCTGTTTACCAAACGGGACAACATTTAATTCTAATGAAAGGTATTTGAGCGTTAAATATGAGAATAAATTTTTTAAAATTTTGACCATGTCAAAAAGGGCCGCAAACACTTAATGGTGTAGAGAAGTACACCAGGCCAGCTAGTAAGTATTTTTCAAATTTTGTGTCAATACAAATACAAAAACAAGTGTCAATGTAAATCATCTTATGATTATGTTTGAGGATTGGTTTATATAAGGAATCGGTTTATATGACGTCATCATTCACTTGCAGCTTTAATCTTCCGGTTGTAGACCGTTGCTGACTTTTTTAACTCAATGATACAGAGGAATAATCCTAGATGCAGATAATTATTGAACAACCTAAAAATATGTTTAATTTTTTGGTGAACAAATTATATGCCTGAATGTATACTGCAATTTTTCAGTTAAAGCCAAATTTTCATTGAATTTCTGTTATAAAACTCTAATTTTGAAAAAAGATGTCCTTGCAAAGTATGTTTTTGAGAATTTTTTTACAGAAAATCAACTTTTGAGGGAAAACTTTTGTAGAAAATCTGCCGGTATGAAGAAAGGCCCATTGCTCTGGGACCTTATTTCATAAAGCCCCAAATGGAAAATGAAATATTACCCCAAACTTTTATACATAAAACAAAAACACCGATAATTGGAGCATTATTTCTTCTTTTGGTGTTTTGTTTCATATTAAATATTGGGGCTTAATACAATATGAAATAAGAACCCAAATTTGGAATTGAATAAAGCCCCATATCAAATTTTTGGGGCATTATTTGATTTTGCTGAAATTTCAAAGAACAGAGAAATAGCATCAATATTTGTCAACCGGATTTCATTTTTAAATTGGGGCTTTATTTCATATCAAATAATGACCCAAAATTTTGGGGTCTTATTTCATTTTAATTTGGGCTCTTGTATCAATCCGTTGCGGCCTTATTTCATGTTTACTTTGGGGATCTTATATCATTATGCAATAAAGCTCCATTTTCGGGTCTTTATTTTATTTTACGTTGAGGGCTTTATCGCATAGGGGCCTTATTTTATACCACAAAAAATCTGGGTTAAACAAAAATTTTATTGAAACTCACACATTTGAAAGCATCCCTGTAATTCACTGAGAAAACAATGTTTGATATTTAAAAATCTTACTCTTTATATTCGCAAATCTCCTTAGCTCAGTACACCTGTTATACTAAAATTTCTCTCTACCAAACTAATTTCATCTTCTCATCAGCAACCAAAGATCTATCGCAACCCCTTGCTCACACCCCAAACCAAAACATTGTCAATATCTACACAATAATTCATAAACTCTTATCTGAAGTATACTTTAGGGATAAGAAGCTTTCAATAGTCAGCAAACATACTCAATTTAATTTATGGCAATCCGAAAATTGAAATGTAAAACCCTAAGAAATATCAAATATTGACAATGCCATTAGTATGAATTGATTTCTAAAAATAAATTTAATTTATTCAAAAGCTAAGTATTTCACATATATTTCAGTTCTTATGGAAATTCTTAAAAACACTGAAGCATACTTGTAGGAACTAAGTATATGAAGCACAAGTATCTAGCATACTTTTAGGTTCTTAAAAACAAAATATTTAAGTAAACCAATTTAAAACAATCAATCACTGGATGCAGGCAAAAATAAACTCTTACATTTATTTTCCAAAGGGTTAAAAATAAAGGACACTCTCACTGACCCTTGGTGTAAACAGTATTAAGGCAAAATTTGATTTTTAATATTCCATTTATTGATTTTTAAATATTTTAAAAGGAATATTTTATCCCCAGTTGTTCGGTTTGATTGGTGTCCTTTACAAATTGTATTTCCCGCCAGCTATCAACAGGAGCTACCCACCAAAGTCATAACCTTTGACTCAACTTTTGTTTTATCCCCCATTTAATGACTATGTTTATGTTCACATAACTTTAGGCGCTGCTTAACCATTCAAAGTTCATCAAAAGCAAGCACTTACATGCAAGGCAGCACTGTGTATGTATTTATAAATGCCACAGCCTGCAGATCCCTGGAACAAAGGAAAACAAACGAACGAACGAACGATAGTCAACTTCAGTTTGAGTTCAATATTTTATGGTTATACTTCATAAAGATTGCGCTACGTACGTTGCAGAGATCGACTTAATTTACATGCCATAACACATTTTCAGCCATTTTTAACTTTTGCTACCCACAGTCAACATCTACCAGCATCGTATCCTTGCGAAAAAAAAAAAAAAAACTTACAGACAGCAATAAATATACAATATCCTGACACACACACACACCTACACCTACACAGACAAGTGAATATTTTCCTTATGTTGTTAAGTTTTATTTTACGATAACATGTTCGCATCTATTTATAGCTTTGAGCAAAGGTAAGCCGTAGATAGTTAAAGAGAGCTAAGTCAATTTTAAACATGGAGTCTTACACAACTCATTGTTACAAATTTTGTAGAAATCTAGCATAAAATGCGTTGTTTACAGGCTCAAGACTCTAAATTACGAGTTCGTCTACACCCAATTCTTGTAGCTGTATCCAAATATGGCACAATTGTGACCTTATTTAACAAGCATGTCGAGGGCTATAATATAACTGACTGTTCTTAATTTCATCGCAGTTAGGAAATAATTGAGCCCTTAATGGGCTCACGACTATAAATTCCAAATGTCAACGAAATTGTACCGATTTTTTTAACATAGCTCACTGTTCAAAATTTCGGCGATATCGGACTATAAATGCGTCTTTTATGGGTCCAAAACCTTAAATCGAGAGATCGGTCTATATGGCAGCTATATATCCAAATCTGGACCGATCTGGCGCAAATTGCAGAAAGATGCCGAAGAGCCTAACACAACTCACTGTCCCAAATTTTAGCAAAATCGGATAATAATTGTGACTTTTATGGGCCTACGACTCTAAATCGGAGGATCGGTCTATATGGCAGCTATATCCAAATCTGAACCAGTCTGGGCCAAATTAACGAGGGATGTCGAAGGACCTAACACAACTCACTGTCCTAAATTTCAGCAAAATCGGATAATAAATGTGGCTATTATTGGCCTAAGACATTAAATCGGAGGATCGGTCTATATGGTAGCTATATCCAAATCTGAACCGATCTGGGCCATATTGACGAGGGATGTCGAAGGGCCTAACACAACTCACTGTCCCAAATTTCAGCAAAATCGGATAATAAATGTGGCTATTAGGGGCCTAAGACATTAAATCGGAGGATCGGTCTATATGGCAGCTATATCCAAATCTGAACCGATCTGGGCCAAATTGACGAGGGATGTCGAAGGGCCTAGCACAACTCACTGTCCCAAATTTCAGCAAAATCGGATAATAAATGTGGCTATTATGGGCCTAAGACATTAAATCGGAGGATCGGTCTATATGGCAGCTATATCCAAATCTGAACCGATCTTGGCCAAATTGACGAGGGATGTCGAAGGGCCTAACACAACTCACTGTCCCAAAATATCGGCGATATCGGACAATAAATGCGTCTTTTATGGGTCTAAAACCTTAAATCGAGAGATCGGTCTATATGGCAACTATATCCAAATCTGAGCCGATCTGACCCAAATTGCAAAAAGATCTCGAAGAGCCTAACACAACTCACTGTCCCAAATTTCAGCGAAATCGGATAATAAATGTGGCCTTTATGGGCCTAAGACCTTAAATCGGAGGATCGGTCTATATGTCAGCTATATCCAAATCTGGTACGATCTGGGCCAAATTGACGTAGGATGTCGAAGGGCCTCACACAACACACTGTCGCAAATTTCAGCAAAATCGGATAATAAATGTGGCATTCATAGGACTAAGACCCTAAATCGGCGGATCGGTCTATATGGGGGCTATATCAAGATATAGTCCGACATAGCTTATGTTCAAATTAACCTGCTTATGGACAAAAAACTAATTTGTGCAAAGTTTCAGCACAGGCCGGCCTGGAGGAGATGCTGGATATGCAGTTCATTGAGGCCTATATTCGGAACTGCGCCGCCAGGTTCGTGCTTAGGCTGAGGGAGCTCGGCATGCTGAAGGAGGGATGGTTGCGGTGTTATGGATGCGGAGGGTAGGCTGAGGAGGATCTCCTACCAACTGCCATCAGTGCCGATTGCAGTGAGGGCATTGGCTATTACATTTCCTGAGAGAAACGAATGGAGAGCGAATGCTGTACTTGAGGAGGATGAGACCTCGATCTATACAGATGGCTCCAAGATGGAGTCGGGGACTAAATTGGGGGTCTACCCTGATGCACTCAATATCAGTATGTCTCTGAGCCTAACAAACGAGTGTGCGGTCTTTCAGGCAGATGTCTTTGCCATGCAGTGGCCGCAAGAAAAATTCTGGTAATAGACTTACCGTCCTCTAAACTCAGAATTTTTATGGACAGTATGGCGGCGCTCGAGGCCTTAGGGTCGAGTATGGTGAGATCGAGATGAGTGGGGGATTGTTTATAGTTCCTGGATAGGCTCCAGGCCCATGATGTGATGCTGACATGGGTTCCTGGGCACGAGGGGATTCCAGGGAATGAGAGGGCAGACGAGTGCGTCAGGAGGAGTTCGTCTGCGCCGGGCGGACCAGTCATTGGTCTTGCCCACGTGCCATTTGTCGAGCTACTGAACACAGTAGAGGGGAAGGCCAGGGCGGCGTCAGTGAGGAGGTGGCACTTGGTGGATGGTTGCCGGACTGGAAAGGCATTATGGCCGGTCATGGACCGGAGGAGGACGAGAGAGTTGCTGGCGTTCGATAAGAGTTCGTTGAGCACCTTAAAAGGGGTCATAACCGGACACTCAGCCATAGGCCGCATGGCGGCGCGCATGGGAATACCGTGCAATGACTTCTGCAGGTGTTGCCTCGTTCAGGATGAAGAGGAGACTATTGAGCACTTGGTGTGTTCATGTCCGGTTCTGCAGGGACGTAGGCTCCCTTTTATGGGGAGCCGTTCCCTCTGTGATCTGGGTGAACTTGTGAACGTACCTCCGGTAGGTCTCCTCAGTTTTGTTGAAGGAACAGCATGGGTTCGACGGGGGGTGCCATAAACTCCGGCGTAGGTACATTTGTGCTTGAGTGGGGATGGGGAGACTATTGAGGATGAAGAGGAGACTATTGAATACTTGCTATGTTCATGTCCGGTTCTGCAGGGACGTAGGCTCTCCTTTATGGAGAGCCGTTTCTTCTGCGATCTGGATGAAATTGTAAAGGTACGTCTGGTAGGTCTCCTAAGATTTGTTGAAGGAACAGGATGGCTCCGACGGTGGTGCCATAAACTACGGCGTAGGTACATCTGTGCTTGCGTGGGATGGGCGTTTCTTCACCCCCCGCTCGGGTTCTCCATTCCTCCTATTTTTTTTATTCGTGTATAACCTCTACCTCTGAGGTCTCTCATCTTCTTTCCCTTCTCTTTCTTTCTAGGGTACCACAATGGGCCAGACTGGCCTCCGAGTGAATTCACCTTTGGTGGGCAACCCACTCACCCTACCATAGGGTTAATGTATTACTTTTTTTCTAATAAGTGGATAACAAATGGGATCTTCACCTTAGCTACAAAAAAAACGACAGACGGACTAACAGCAGAGCAAGGATATGCGGACAGACGGACATGGCTAAGCCGAATCAGAAAGAATTACAGAGTCAAACTACACCCTTTATCCCAGACACAGTAGTGGTGCAGGGTACAGTTGGTGGTTTTGTAATAAATTCTACGAATTTCATGCCAGGACTTAAAATACTCAACTAAATTTCTTTGGAAACACTACATCCAACTTTGTCCATTGTGGTGGCATGGCTTATCGTTAACCAATCTCCATAATATTTTGTATTTTGCTTATTGGAATCAAAAGGAAAAAAATAGAGGATATGTCTTCCAAAAAAAAAAAAAAAAAAAAAAACAAAAAAAAAAAAAAACAGTTTGTTTTTAGGACACTCTAATGTATATAGGACCTATATCCGATTATCGACGGATACAGACCATAATGGGAACGTATGTTGCACATCATTGAAGAAGTGCAAAATTTTAGCCAAACTAAACAGGAGTTGCTCCTTCTAGGGCTCAAGATATATAAACGGTTGATCGGAGGCCACCGTAGCTCAAGGGTTAGCATGTCCGCCTATGACGCTCATAGCTTGGGTTCGAATCCTGGCGACACCGTCAGACAAAATTTTATTTAATCAAACGCTATCGTGATTTTCACGGATGGACGGATAGCTAGATCAACTCAAAACGTCAAGGCGATCAGGAATAAAATAAGAAGAATAAAAACCAAATAACAAATCTGAAACACCATTTTGAATTTTCCACTGAGTTGGCAGCATGCTCAGATTGCCAAAGCAGGGGTCATGGGTTCAATTCTCACCAGAGGCCTTGGTCTGTCGCTACTGTGTTATCACAATGGACTTAAAATTGTCTGAGTGGGTCTGTAAAGGACTGCCACTCTTGCCTAACCTAACCGAACCTAGGTATTTGTAGCATTCTGTTACAGCCCACCACTCAAATAATTTATAGTCCATTGTCATATGGCATAAAAAAGACCAAAATTTCTGGTAAGAATCTACCTTCTCAATTAAATTCTACCGCTACCTTTGGTTTGGCTATTTCAACTCAATTTCCATGCTATCCCCCTTTCAAGCTTCCATCAACCTTCATTGACATGTTGGGAAAATTTATGCAAAAAGCTTTTAGTAAACTCCGAATACTAGTTCTGGTGGCACTTGCATTTGACATCTGAACGTAACCAAAGGCATAACATTCCATGCAAATGCAAATGACATCCCCAACAACACAAGCGGCATCCTTGTCATAGATGAACGTGGCATGCAAGCAATGACAAATTTCTGCCAAAACCAACGACAGGAAATAGAGACAGAGAGAGAGAGAGAGTGAAGTGGAGGATGGCCGTTGATTTAAAAAACAGAACAATAAACAAATGATTTAAGAGAGAAGATGTCTGTGATAAAGGGCCCTAACTCCACGCTATGTGAATTTATTACAAAGAATAGTTCCTTGGGTCGAATTTTTACACTCTCCGGCATGTAACAAACGACTTCATTGTGAATCTCAACCAACTAAGATAATAAGCAATCTGCGGATAAGATTCTCTTAAACAAAGGGAAGGTTTTTGATGATACGATATTCTCTGGCATCATCTTGCTCTTATCCAGATAAAGTTTTGCTAATTGCAGGCTGTTTTTTGGAAGTTAACAAACGTCATTGCGATAAAAAAACAGCATTAAAAATATTTCCTAAATAACCCTCAGAATAATGTTCCTCACATGGCACAGACACTGTATAAATATTTGTACAGATATTTATAACCGAGAAGAATGTTTCTGTGCCATAGCTATCTAACCTAAAGAAATTAAATTTTTCAATGCATATGGGATTTTTTACTTAAAAAAAAATAATTTTACCTAATTTTTTTATATAACAAAACAAAACCAAACATTGACACGTGACAGTTAAACAAATAAAAAAATAATAATCGTTTGAAACAGATATCTAATATTTACATTTCAGTGTGGTGTGTTTTTGAACTTGACGTAGAAGAAATTTCATTTCTTAAAAATTTAAGTAAAACCGACATGCGTAATTGGTATATTTGATTAGTTATACAAATAATGCAAGTTCCAACATCTGTTGGTGAATCAACATAGCCTGTGTTCAATTATACATATCTGCATTGTTAACTTGCTGCCGCGATAAAGAAAAAGTCTAAAAAAAATTCCAGTGACTATATTTGCTTTAGAAGCATTCACTTGGGAAGCTAAAGGGAAGTTGGTTTATTCACTAAACCAACAGGGTAGTTACTGATGTGGAGTATGAATCCTTGAGACTGCAATAAGATATCTATAAAACAAGTAAAAAGGCGTTAAGTTCGGCCGGGCCGAACTATGGATACCCAGCAGCTCGGATATATATGTCAACCACCTTTCATCAAAATCCGGTGAAAATTGCATACCTTATATCCCATAGCAATTATATTGAAATATGTTCCGATTTGGACCAAATACTAATAAGTCCAGTAGCTATATCTAACAATAAACCAATCGGAACCATATACGACACGGATGTCGAAAAGCCTAACACAAGTCACTGTGTCAAATTTCAGTAAAATCGGATTATAAATGCGCCTTTTGTGGGGCCAAGACTTTAAATCGAGATATCGGTCTAAGACACTAAATCGGAGGATCAGTCTGTATGGCAGCTATAACCAAACCTGGGCCGATCTGGGCCAAATTGATAAAGTATGTCGAAGGGCCTAACACAACTCACTGTCCCATTTCAGCAAAATCTGATAATAAATGTGGCTTATATGGGCCTAAGACCCTAAATCGGCGGATCGGCCTATATGGCAGCTATAACCAAATCTGGACCGATCAGGGCCAAACTGAAGAAAGATGTCGAAGGACCTAAGACAACTCACTGTCCCAAATTTCGGCGACATCGGACAATAAATGCCCCTTTTATGGGCCCAAAACCTTAAATCCAGAGATCGGTCTATATGGCAGCTATATTCAAATCTGAACCGATCTGGGCCAAAATGAAAAAGGACGTCGAAGAGCCTAACCAAACACACTGTCCCAAATTTCAGCGACATCGGAGAATAAATACGCCTTTTATGGCCCCAAAACCTAAAACCAAGAGATCGGTCAATATGGCAGGTATATCCAAATCTGGACCGACCTATGCTATATTGCAGAAGTATGTCAAGAGGCTTAACATAGCTCACTGTCCCAAATTTCGGCGATATCGGACAATAAATGCGCCTTTTATGGGTCCAAAATCTTAAATCGAGAAATCGGTCTATATGGCAGCTATATCCAAAACTGAACAGATCAGAGCCAAATTGAAGGAAGATGTCAAAGGGCCTGAGACAACTCACTGTCCCGAATTTCAGCAAAATCGGATAATAAATGTGGCTTTTATAGGCTTTAGACCTTATATCGGAGGATCGTTCTATATGGCAGCTATATCCAAATCCGGTATGATCTGAGCCAAATTAAAGAAAGATGTCGGAGAGCCTAAATAAACACACTATCTCAAATTTCAGCAAAATCGGCAAATAAATGTAGCTTTTTTAGGCCTAAGGCCCTAAATCGGAGGATCAGTCTATATGGCAGCTATATCCAAATTTTACCCGATCTGTGCCAAATTGACAAAGGATGTCGAAGGGCCTAAGACTGCTCACTGTCCTGAATTTCAGCAAAATCTGATAATAAATGTGACTTTTATGGGCCTAAGACCCTAAATCGGAGGATCGGTCTATATGGCAGCTATATCCAAATCTAAGCCGATCTGGGCCAAAATGAAGAAGGACGTCGTCAAAATGAAGAGCCTAACTAAACACACTGTCCCAAATTTCAGCGACATCGGAGAATAAATACGCCTTTAATGGCCCCAAAACCTTAAATCGAGAGATCGGTCTATATGGCAGCTATATCCAAATCTGAACCGATCAGGGCCAAAATGAAGAAGGGCGTCGGAGAGCCAAACTAAACCTTCTATCTCAAATTTGAGCGACATCGGACAATAAATGCGCCTTTTATGGGCCTAAAACCCTAAATCGTAGGATCGGTCTATATGGCAGCTATATCCAAATCTTAAGCGATCTTAATTGACAAAGGATGTCGAAGGGCCTAACACAACTCACTGTCCCGAATTTCAGCAAAATCGGATAATAAATGTGACTTTTATGGGCCTAGGACACCAAATCGGTGGATCAGTCTGTATGGCAGCTATAACCAAATCTGGGCCGATCTGGGCCAAATTGATAAAGGATGTCGAAGGGCCTAACTCAACTCACTAACCCAAATTTTGGCAAAATCGGCTAATACATGTGACTTTTATGGGCCTAAGACCCTAAATCGGAGGATCGGTCTATATGGGGGCTATATCCAAATCTGGGCCGATCTGGGCCAAATTGACAGAGGATGTCGAAGGGCCTAACACAACTCACTGTCCCAAATTTCAATAAAATTGGATAATAAATATAGCTTTTATGGGCCTAAGACCCTAAATCGAAAAATCGGTCTATATGGCAGCTATATCCATATCTGAAACGATCACAGCCAAATTGACAAAGGATGTCGAAGGGCCTAACACAATTCACTGTCCCAAATTTCAGCAAAATCGGCTAATAAATGTGGCTTTTATTGGCCTAAGACCCTAAATCGGCGGATCGGTCTATATGGGGGCTATATCAAGATATAGTCCATCTTCGAACTTTACCTGCTTATGGACAAGAAAAGAATCTACGCAAAGTTTCAGCTCAATATCTCTATTTTTAAAGACTGTAGCGTGATTTCAACAGACAGACGGGCAGACGGATGGTCATGTCAAGATCGTCTTAGATTTTTACGTTGATCAAGAATATATATACTTTATAGGGTCGGAAATGGATATATTGATGTATTGCAAGCGGAATGACAAAATGAATATACCCCCATCCTTCGGTGGTGGGTATAAAAAATTTAAAAAATTTCTATTTTGTCATTAAGGTCCCTTTTAGGGTTTTTGAAGACCTGTTGGTTACTCTTTTTCTCATAACCCTTTATGCTCCATGTATGTATGTGTGTAAATGTGGTTGAATGTGTGTTACACAATTCCTTATGCATTTCTTAACCTAGTCCTGGTACTCAGTCATAAGTACATACGCTCGCATGTATTGTGGGCAAATTCTTGCTTATAGGGAACTATGTAAAGGATTCACAAAACAATTCAAGCAGCCTAGCAAAGACACACACACCCACATTCATATACAACATAAATGCCTACATTCTAAAGAAACTGCGAACAATTTGAATGGTTAAAGAGTGGGCGGGTCGAGGAGCGAAAAAGGACACCGAAGAAGAAGAAAGTGCTAGGCCAACAACCATATGTTGACTTTGTTCAACAATAACATTTGGTTTTATGGGACCTATGAGTGCTTTCTGTAAACATTTCACAATGTTCTCCTTGGGAAGGCTCAAGTTGCCATTGTTGTTTGTTGTTGTTGTTGAGTTTTTTTTGTGAGTGTATGCGTTATGATATGCTTGCGCTCTTCAAAGGTCAACAACTCATAAATTATGAAAAGGAAAATGCTTCCGGAATTAATGGTTGAAATATGCACTCATACGGCAAAAAAGTGAACGAGTCTTAAGAGATTCGAAGGGCAGTGAAAAGGTAACCCAATATTTTAGTTATAAAAATTAAGATGAAATTAACTTTAAATTAAGAAACTTTTTAATATTTCATATAGTTTTAATGATTAGTTGAACAAGCAGCCTGTGCACAATGAAAATTTGCTTAGGGCAAACTTTTCACATATGAATGAATATTGTCTAGAGTCCGAAGGGCGCACTGTGGAATGGGGAAAAAATAAGTGGAAATAAGTGGTCTGCCATTTTCGAAGGGATCAAGACATCTTCATTAAATTGTCTAGAGTCCGAAGGGCGCACTTTGGAATGGGGAAAAAATAAGTGAAAATAAGTAGTCTGCCATTTTCGAAGGGATCAAGACATCTTCATTAAATTTTACATGGCTATATAGCTGAGGTGTTTACCTGCTTATGTGCCCTCGAGCGCCCGAGGGCCCATTGGTGTGCCTCGAAAATTGGTCACCTCGGCCCTACAAAATATTGTTCGGGCTGGCAAAAGCGCATTTATGGTACGATTTTAAAAATTCGAAATCGCTCAAAAAACCCAAGAACTTCAACAACCAAAATATTTATACCTACCACCATAGGATAGGGGTACAGGCATTTAATCATTCCGTTTGCAACACACCGAAATATCAATTTGAAACAGTGAGTAGTTTAAGGGCTTCCGAGATCCAAATATGGTTCAGATCGATATAGCTGCCGTATAGACCGATCTGCCGATAAGGGGACTGAAGCCTATAAAAACTTTACTTTTTATCCGATTTCGCTGAAATTTGCAATTGTCAGTTATTTTAAGCCTCCCGATAACCGACCTAAATATGGTTCAGATCAGACTATATTTAGTTATAGCTGCCATATAAACCGATCTGCCGATAAAGGTCTAAAGGCCATAAAAGTTTCCTTTTTTGTCCGATTTCGCTGAAATTTGAAGCAGAGAGTAGTCTGAGGCCTCCTGACATCCGACCCAAAATATGGTTCAGATTGGACTATATTTAGATATAGCTGCCATATAGACCGATCTCCCGGTAAAGGATCTGAAAGCCATGAAAGCTTTATTTTTATCCGATTTCGCTGAAATTTGAAGCAGAGAGTAGTCTAAAGCCTCCCAACATCTGATCCAATTGTGGTTCAGATCGGACCATAACCATATTTAGAAATAGCTGTCATATAGACAGATCACCCGATAAAGGGTCTGAAGCCCATAAAAGCTTTACCATTTATCCAATTTCGCTGAAATTAAAGCAAAGAGTGGTCTTATGCCTCCCGACATCCGACTCAAAATATGCTTCAGATCGGACTATATTTAGATATAGCTGCCATATAGACCGATCTGCCGATAAAGGGTCTGAAACCTATAAAAGCTTTATTGGTTCAGATCGGACTATATTTTGATATAGCTGTCATATAGACCGATTTGCCGACAGAGGGTCTGACGCCCATAAAAGCTTTATTTATTACCCGATTACGTTGAAATTTTAATTTTTGAAATTTTTAAGGCTTAAGACAACTCTTAAGCCTCCCTCATCCGACTTAAATATGGTTCAGATCGGACTATACTTAGATATAATTGCCATATAGACCGATCTGCCGGTTAAGAGTCTGAGCCCGTAAAAGCTGTATTTATAACCCGATTTCATTGAAATTTTAAAAGGTGGTTGTTTTATGCCTCCCGACATCCGACCCAAACATGAATCACATCAGTCTATGTAGATACAACTGTCATACAGACCAATCTTCTAATTTAGGGTCATAATCTCATAAAAATCGGGTTTCTTGCCTGATTTCGCTGAAACTGTCACTTGAACAGTTATAATAAAATAGGATAATTATTAAATTCTTGGTGGTGGGTAACCAAAATTCGCCACGGCCGACCTTAACACCTATTAGGTTGTTTATTTCATTTCATTTCACTTCATTTCATTTGATTTCATTTGATTTCATTTCATTTCAATTAATTTCACTTTATTTCATTTAATTTCACTTCATTTCATTTCGTTTCATTTCATTTCGTTTCATTTCATTTCGTTTCATTTCATTTCGTTTCATTTCATTCCTTTTCATTTCACTTCACCTCACTTCATATCATTTAATTTCAAAACATTATATTTCATTTCATTTCAATTTATTTCATGTCAATTCATTTCAATTTATTTCAATTTATTTCAATTCATTTCAATTCATTTCAATTCATTTCAATTTATTTCAATTTATTTCAATTCATTTCAATACATTTCAATTATTTTAATTTCATTTCACTTCATTTAATTTCACTTCATTTCATTTCATTTCATTTCATTTCATTTCATTTCATTTCATTTCATTTCATTTCATTTCATTTCATTTCATTTCATTTCATTTCATTTCATTTCATTTCATTTCATTTCATTTCATTTCATTTCATTTCATTTCATTTCATTTCATTTCATTTCATTTCATTTCATTTCATTTCATTTCATTTCATTTCATTTCATTTCATTTCATTTCATTTCATTTCATTTCATTTCATTTCATTTCATTTCATTTCATTTCATTTCATTTCATTTCATTTCTTTTCTTTTCATTTCATTTCATTTCATTTCATTTCATTTCATTTCATTTCATTTCATTTCATTTCATTTCATTTCATTTCATTTAGTTTAGTTTAGTTTAGTTTAGTTTAGTTTAGTTTAGTTTAGTTTAGTTTAGTTTAGTTTAGTTTAGTTTAGTTTAGTTTAGTTTAGTTTAGTTTAGTTTAGTTTATTTTAGTTTAGTTTACTTTAGTTTAGTTTAGTTTATCTGCTTGCTGGTTTGTGAGTATTTGCCCACCACTCCTTTAAAGTCTTCAACCTTATCTTTCTCTCATTACAACTTGCTTAAATTTCCTCCAATTTGTTGAAAACCCATTAAAGTATAGCATATAGGCGGTAACAAAAACTAATTGCATACTTTTAGGAAAAAAAATAAAACACCTTAAACGAAGGGGTAATCATTGTTTTCATTTGTTTTCATTTCTATTTAACTTTGTGATTCTATTAATTTTTCTAAAAAAAAAACAATAAAACAATACCTTTAACCATATGACTTAGTGGGGCTTAAATTGAAAACAAAATACCCCATGTTATCAAAGTCCCAATCAACTCACCCTAAGACTTAAAAAAATGATTTCTTTTTTTTTTTTTTTTTGAGCAATACTATTTGGAAGGCACTTACAAAACCAATGACCACTATATAATGGCATTCATTTGTTTATATGCAACACTAATGCATGCAATGTTATTTTTGAAACTATAATGGAGTTACATTAGTAACCATTACGGTTTTAATAATGGGGAGGACAAGGTCCGCCACCCATAAAAATCAATTTAATAGAAAAACTCAAATTCTTTTATTCAACAAAGAGTTGCCAACTATGGAAAATTAGTTCTCTTAATACCTTTATGAGAGAAAAAATTGAAGACGAAGATGATTCTATAAGAAACACATTTCAATGATATGGGTAGGAAGATGTAGGCATGTCAAACTTTTTCAGCCACTTGTGAGCATCAACATTTTACTCAAAAGTTGCATGCGATTTAATCGAATAACAATTAATCGAGTGTACACCCCAATCGTGACCTCTCGTTTTGGTTCGACTTCTTGTTTTGATTTGACCCCTCGTTCCATGAACTTACCAGAAACACAATTTTCAAGGAAAACAGTAACTTACCTGAAATTAGAAAAAGAAGGAAATAATTTATAAAATATGTTGTACATATGTATAATTCTATAAAAAAAACTATCTGACCCGGGCCCGCTCCGCTGCGCCTTCTTTTACTTTATATGGAACAAAAGTTTCCTTGGGATATTTATTTTCGACAATTAAAGAGCTTTTAGTGAAATACCATGCTACGAATATAGTATATCGCTTGACCAATTGTTTAACAATATAAGTGCCTTTGTCCGAATCCCATATGATCTTTATTGGTCTACGAATTTAAGTTTAGATGTAAGGTGTACTTCATTCTTAAAATACTTTAATTCAGCCCGCTACTCTCATGATCTCTGATTTAGGTCCCCCAGACACTTGGCCCTGAAAAAATATCAGCATCGTGCACTGCTTTCAAAAACCATTTATTTAAACCCCATATTGTCATTGGTTTAGGGGAGTTTACACGATGAGGATTTCCCCAAACGCATGGCCCAAAATAGGTTATCAAATTCGTTTTCTAATCTTAAATACCACATATTGGCATGGTCGAAAAATGTTTACCCTTTGCGGGGTGTTTTGGAGAAGGGGTGATGCCCTAATTACATGGTCCTAAATTTGGATATCAAATTCGTTTTCTACTCCCAAATACCTTTATTTGAGCCCCATTTTGCGATGGTCACTAAAAAATTGCAGCTTGTAGGGTATTTTGGAAAAGGGGTTGACCCCCAGAAAATTGGTCCCGAAAGTGGGCATCGTGCTCTATTCTCATATATCTATATATCATTTATTTGAACCCCATATTGCCATTGCCCTCAAAATTGGATATCAAATTCGTTTTGTCCAGTTTGGGGTATTGGCCCTAAAAGCTATAAATATTTAGTTCCACTCTCTTTACGACCCAAATTGTCTTGGTGAGCAAATACGTCCTATTTGGGGGTTGTTATGGTGGTGGGACATCGGCTAGACAGTTGGTTCCTAATGTTGATATCAGATATGTGGCCTACTCCCAAATAGCTTTAATTTGAGCCCGATATTTCCATAGTCGGCAAACATGACCAGCTTGGAGGGTGTATTGGGGGATGGACGACCACTCAGTGAGTGGACCTTGAAAATATATATCGGATTCGTGTTCCACTCTAAAAACCCTCTTATTTGAGCTTCATATTGCAAAAGTCAGCAATATGTTGTGGGGGTGGGGTGGTCCCATAGACACTTTTCCCAAATTTTGATATCAGATTTGTGCTTTACTCCCAAAGACCTTTCATTTGAGCCCCATATTGCTATGGTCGTAAATTTGTCGCCTTTGGGGGATGTTTTTGGTGAGAGGCGACCCCCCCAAACACTTGGTCCCATATTTGGATATCAGATTTGTATTCTACATTCAAATACCTTTTATTTAAGTCCCATATTCCCATGGTCAGTTAATAAGTCCTGTTTGGGGGTGTTTTGGGGAAGGGGAGGACCTCCAGAAACGTGGTCCCACATTTGGATATCAGATTCTTATTCTACTTGCAAATACCTTTCATTTGAGTCTTATATTGCCATGGTCGGTAAATATGTCCGATTTAGGGATGTTTTTGGGCCTGGGGTGGTCCCCCTAGCACTTGATCCGACAATTGGATATCAGATACGTTTTCTCATCCTAAATACCTTTCATTTGAGTCCCATATTGTCGTGATTGGTCTAAATGTATGTTTGTTAGGTTTTAGGGTGGGGCGGTCCCCCTAGGTACCCCATCCGAAATTTGGATACCAAATTTTTATTTTTAGGGTACTATATGAGAGCACACAAAATTTCGCTTAAACTGCACCACCAATCTCCGAGATCTGGCGATTCTGAAAATTAGGGTAAGGGGGAGGGTCCGCCCCCCCTTCAGATATCAAAAAATGTAGTACCCTATTTTCACCACGGAGTCTTATGCACCATCTGTGAAAATTTCAAGAAAATAGGTTCAGCCGTTTCTGAGTCTATAAGGAACACACAAACATACAAACAAACAATTGATTTTTATGCATACGAAGAATGGGGTCTCAGACGAATATTTCGAGTAGTTACAAACAGAATGACGAAATTAGTATACCCCCATCCTATGCTGGAGGTGGAGGGTATAAAAATAGGTAAATATTCTATTTATCGAAATGTTTAGTAAGTACAAGAGTTTGACCCATAAGGTATAAAAAATCTATGTCTATCAAATGATTTTAGAAATTTTCAAACACTTCATTGGTTTGTCTTTTTTTCTACGTTGGCAACCCTATTCACTGAAATCAACCAAACCATTAGGTAGATAATTTGAAAAGTCCCCAAAGTATCAACAGAGGAACTATGCGGCCCATTAGACGCCACCATGTCTATCTAAGGCTATGGGATATGGTAAACGAAATGAAAACAACAAACCACAAAAAACAACAGCAACAACAACAACAATAGCAACAAAAGAAAATAAAAGACGTAAATTATATATCGATTTTGTTTCTTTTGTGTTTACCCAAATAGTTGACCAATGGCATAGTGGGGATGATGTTGTCCACCCAAAACAGCCAACCAACCAAGCATGGTGTATGTTTATTTGTTTGTTAGCTGTTTAGATAACATGCCCCATTGCCCAACGACAAATGGACTAGCTGATGAGGAAGTTGGATGTCAATGAAAAATTGTAATAGTCTCAAAACGTGTAGTGGAATTGCCCACCGCACTTTCACAAAATTTCATTATGTCTACTACAGCGATTATGACGACTATGGAGATAGTGATGAGTTTTAGAAATGTTGTCGATAATGATGATGGCGATGACTATAATGACTTAGGAGATGAACTGCCAAAAATATACATTAATTTTTATGGAAATATGTTATGGAGGTTTTCTTCATTTGGATAAGGAAGTTTTTTCCCCCAAACAAATACATGAATGACCTATTTTGTTAGAAAATTTAGTAGAATTGGCGCGGGAGGGGGGTGGTTCATTCATTTTGGAAAACAAATTCAGCCAAGGAAAATGTTGTCCCATCACCTAAAGGCCGGGCGTATATTCATTTTGTTATTATGTTTCACTTCACTCTGTTAAGGCGATTTAACAATTTCCAAAAGTCTGTCCGACCTTCAGTTGTTATCACGCTACAGTCTTCGAAAATTGAGATATTGAGGCGTAATTTGCCACAGATCCTAATGCCCTCCACCATAGGATAGGGGTATACTATTGGTTGCCCAAAAAGTAATTGCGGACTTTTCTTGTAGTCGGCGTTGACAAATTTTTTCACAGCTTGTGACTCTGTGATTGCATTCTTTCTTCTGTCAGTTATCAGCTGTTACTTTTAGCTTGCTTTAGAAAAAAAAAGTGTAAAAAAATTATATTTGATTAAAGTTCATTCTAAGTTCTATTAAAAATGCATTTACTTTCTTTTAAAAAAATCCGCAATTACTTTTTGGGCAACCCAATAATTTCCTCATTCTGTTTGTAACTCTTCGAAATATGCCTCGAAGAATATATATTCTTGATTGTCGTGACATGTTAAGTCGAACAAGCCATGTCCGTCCGTCTGTCCGTCGTCTGTCCGTCGAAAGCACGCTAACTTTCGAAGATGTAAAGCTAGCCGCTTGCCGCTAGCCGTTTGTCGCTTGCCGCTTGCCGCTAGCCGCTTGCCGCTTGCCCCTAGCCGCTTGCCGCTGGCCGCTTGCCGCTTTGCACAAATACTTCCTATTAGTGTAGGTCGGTTGGGATAGTAAATTGTCCAAATCGTTCCATGTTTTTATATAGCTGCCATATAAACCGATCTTGGGTCTTGACTTCATAAGCCTCTAGAGAGCGCAATTCTCGTCCGATTTTACTACAAATTTTGCACGTAGTGTTTTGATATCACTTCCAACAACTGTGCCAAGAATGGTTTAAATTGGTTCATAACCTGATATAGCTGCCACATAAACCGATCTTGGGTCTTGACTTCTTGTCTGATTTGGCTGTAATTTTGAACGTGGTGTTTTGGTATCACTTCCAATTTTTTTGAGAAGTATGGTTCCAATCCGTTCTTAACCTGGTATAGGTGCTATGTAAACCGATCTTCGATCTTGACTTCTTGAGCCGCTGGAGGGAGCAATTCTCATCCGATTTGGCTGTAATTTTGCACGTAGTGTTTTGCTGGCTACGTTTATCTCGGAGACGTGGTTTCCACACGGGTGACGGTCGTAGGCGGATTGCGCGAGATTGTGTTCGCGGCTCTTATGTCTGAAGGACAAAGGCGAGGAGCTGGCTACGTTTGTCGCATAGACGTGGTTCACTCACCGCGTGCATACCGCACTAAATGACGGAGTGATGGTCGAGGACAGATGGTACGTGGGTGTATTCGCTGGTTCAGCGGCTCTTATGTCTGAAGGATAAAGGCGAGGTGCTGGCAACGTTTGTCTCGGAGACGTGGTTTCCACACGGGTGACGGTCGTACGCGGATGGCGAGGGTGTGTGTTCGCGGGCCCAGCGGCTCTTATATCTGAAGTACAAGGGCGAGGAGCTGGCTACGTTTGTCGCGTAGACGTGGTTCACTCACGGCGTGCATACCGCACTAAATTACAGAGTGATGGTCGTTGACAGATTACACTTGGGTGTATTCGCTGTTTCAGCGGCTCTTATGTCTGCAGGACAAAGGCGAGGTGCTGCCTACGTTTGTCTCGGAGACATGGTTTCCACACGGGTGACGGTCGAACGCGGATGGCTAAGGTGTGTGTTCGCGGGCTCAGCGGCTCTTATATCTGAAGTACAAGGCGAGGAGCTGGCTACGTTTGTCGCGTAGACGTGGTTTACTCACGGCGTGCATACCGCACCTAATCACGGAGTGATGGTCGTGGACAGATGGCACGTGGGTGTATTCGCAGGCTCAGCTGCTCTTATGTTTGAAGGACAAAGGCGAGGTGCTGGCTACGTTTGTCTCGGAGACGGGGTTCACACACGGCGTGACGTCGTAGGCAGATGGCGGGAGTGTATTCGTTGGAAGCCGCAATAGTTATCCGATTGTGCTGAAATTTCGCACGAATTTCAACGCCATTTTGAATTTTCCAAGTGAAATGTCGATTTTTTAAGGATTTTTGATGGAGTCACGAATTGAGGCCCTTTTCCCCTGAGACGCATAGCTTAGGGGATACAGCCATTTTACGTTTTCCAAGTGAAATTTCGATTTTTAATGGATTTTTGATGGAGTCACGAAGTGAAATTTCCATTTTAATGGATTTTTGATGAAGTCACGAATTTAGGCCAATTTCCCTCTACGACGCATAGTTTGGGAGATACAGCTTTTAAGTTTTCAAGTGAAATTTCCATTTCCATTTTTCAAGGATTTTTGATGGAGTCACGAATTAAGGCCCATTTTCCTCTACGACGCATAGTTTGGGAGATACAGCCATTATAAGTTTTCCAAGTGAAATTTCGAATTTGAATGGATTTTTGCTGGAATCACGAATTAAGACCCATTTCCCTCTACAACGCATAGTTTAGGAGATACAACCATTTTAGGTTCTATAAGTGAAATTTTGATTTTAAATGAATTTTCCACGACGCATAGTTTAGGAGATATAGCCATTTTAAGTTCTACAAGTGAAATTTCGATTTTTCAAGGATTTTTGATGGAGTCACGAATTGAGGCCCTTTTCCCCTGAGACGCATAGTTTAGGAGATACAGCCATTTTAAGTTTTCCAAGTGAAATTTCGATTTTTAATGGGTTTTTGATGGAGTCACGAAACAAGGCTCATTTCCCTCTACGACGCATAGTTTAGGAGATACAGCCATTTTAAATTTTAGAAGTGAAATTTCGATTTTAAATGGATTTTTGATGGAGTCATAAAGTGAAATTTCCATTTTTAATGGATTTTTGATGAAGTCACGAATTAAGGCCAATTTCCCTCTACGATGCATAGTTTGGGAGATACAGCTTTTAAGTCTTCCAAGTGAAATTTCCATTTTTCAAGGATTTTTGATGGAGTCAGGAATTAAGGCCATTTTCCCTCTACGACTCATAGTTTGGGAGATACAGCCATTTTAAGTTCTATAAGTGAAATTTAGATTTTAAATGAATTTTTGATGGAGTCACGAATTAAGGCCCAATTCCCTTTACGACGCATAATTTTTAGTCTTAAACCTGATTTAAGCCATCTGCAGCTGGAAGCCGCAACAGTTATCCGATTGTGCTGAAATTTCGCACGAATTTGGACGCATAGTTTAAGAAATACAGCCATTTTAAATTTTCCAAGTGAATTTTCGATTTTTAAAAGATTTTCGATGGAGTCACGAATTAAGGCCCATTTCCCTCCACAACGCATAGTTTAGGAAATATAGCCATTTTAAGTTCTACAAGTGAAATTTCGATTTTTCAAGGCTTTTTGATGGAGTCACGAATTAAGGCCCATTTCCCATTACGACTGGTTTGGGAGATACAGCCATTTTAAGTTTTTCAAGTGAAATTTCGATTTTTAAAGAAATTTCGATGGAGTTACCAATGCGATTTCCAATAACTGTCCCAAGTATGAACCAAATCGGTCATTAATCTGATATAGATCCCATATAAACCGATCTCTCGATTATCCTTGTTCGGTTCTTTGAAGCTTTAATTTTTACCTGGAAATTTGGTACGTACAGTAAAATTATGCCCTTCAGCTAAATTTATTTGGTATAAATTTTTAACAGAATTCATGATGTTGGGTTTCCAAGATTCGGCACGACCATGTTTGGCCGTCCCTGTTTGCTATGTTCCATATGGGCTTATATTGGGTTGCCCAAAAAGTAATTGCGGATTTTTTAAAAGAAAGTAAATTCATTTTCAATAAAACTTAGAATGAACTTTAATCAAATATACTTTTTTACACTTTTTTTCTAAAGCAAGCTAAAAGTAACAGCTGATAACTGACAGAAGAAAGAATGCAATTACAGAGTCACAAGCTGTGAAAAAATTTGTCAACGCCGACTATATAAAAAATCCGCAATTACTTTTTGGGCAACCCAATATTTCCATATTTGCTCATAACGGACTTCTTATATTGGAAGTGATATTGGATTTTTACATCTATGACCCCCTAAAAACAATTTCCCTCCTAGCGGTGAGAACAATTTCCCTCCTAGCACTGTTCACCATTTTTATCTTGCCAATTATAGTTGTTCGTATAATTTACCTACCTTTCTAGTTTTCTATCATTTTTGGCATGTCATCTTTAATCATGGCTAATGTATCATTTGGAGTACATCTGTCTCTCCCTCTCCCCTCCCTTTCCGCCCTGTACTGAATGAACTTTGTATGGGTCCCCCGAGAATTTGGCTAAAACATGCCATTTAACTAAGCAAATGTCACATCTCATTTAAGTTGAACTTGTTTTCAAACTAAATTTTTGGCCTTCGTCTTCTAGGGCAGTTCATTTTTAAGGCAATTTCTGCTTTCTTTGCTTCTTGTTATTCTCACTGTTCTCCATGATATTTATTATCAAAATTCATTTATTTAATTTATTTATTTTTTGCTTTGTGGTTCTGCCATAAGGGCCACCTCTGCACCAAAAAAAAAAAAAAAAAAAAAAAAAATCCCCAAAATGACGATAAGCAAAACTTCATTCAAAAACGAAAATGAAATATAAAAATCGACCAACAATCTAGGGGGTATTGCAGTGTCAGCATTTTAAGGTGGCAAAGCCAATGATATATGCCAGTATCAAAATTGTTTTTGTTGGCCAAAAAAGCAATAACGGTAGCAAAGACAGTAGACAGTGAAAGAGAGAGAAGTAGAAGCCCAACGAAATGAATTGAAACTTGGCAGGGGTTTTGCAATGGCCAGATATACTAGCTATGCCACATATCATATATCTTAATTTTCACGTGTCTCCAGCAGTTGGCTCACTAACTCACACTCTCTCAAACACTATGATGGCATGTCCTGAAGCTGTAGATACATATGTGTGTGTGTATTTAAACCTAAAAGTATGCAATGTATTATCGTTTAATTTATGCCTAAACTATATATCCTTATATTTCGCATTTCTCTACGACTATCACTACTACTGTTCTATGACTGTAGCTATATGAAAGAGTGTATAAAGCTTGTGTATATATGTGTTTGTCAATGTATTTGTGTGTGCTTTCTTAGTTGGGCATTGCCAGCAGTTCTATTTGCTTAACAACGCCTGAAACTAGGCTATATTTTTGTTTGCCATGCCTTTTAAGTGAGAAAAACAAGAAATGAAACAATACTCATGGTGCAGTTTCATTTGTGTTTCGCCTGAGAAGACTAAGCAAAGCTAATTTTATTGTTATTTGCCATAGGCAAGAGTCGCATTTATTCGGTTCTACCATGTGTAAGAGAGTAAAAGGCAAAACCCGAAGCTTTAAAACATGAAAAATAAAGAAATTCTTTGAAAAATTAGAAAAAAAGAAGACATCAAATACGGATATCGGTTTGTTTGGAAGTTATAAAAGTTTATAGACCTATTTGAACCATACTGGGCATGTTTGATGAAAGTCACAACAAAACGCTGCGTGAAAATCTTCGGGTAACCGTTAAGCACTCTAGAGGCTCAGAAAATCAAATCGAGAGATGGTTTTTATGGGATAGCTGGACCGGTGTGCTTCGCTGCACCCTTAAGTATTTGCGACTCCCCTTGTGACATGGTCGAAATTTATATTCGTATATTGGTATTGATTGGGGACAGTAGGGTTTATATTGCTTCTCTTGAACATCGACGGAATGTAGATAGCGTTGTACTCCTCTATCGTTACTTTCATGGCGTGTGTTCCAGGGATATTCGTCTTCTTTTTCCTGACATTAGAATGTTCACCAGGAAAACAAGAATTGCCTGGAACTCACACCCCTTTGGTTTGGTTGGCCAGTTGATCAGACCATGCATTACCGAGAAAATTCATTTTTCGACCCAACCACTCGTATGTGAAATCGACTTCCGCCTAATTAAGGTTCAGAAATTCAAGAAAAATATCAATAAACACTACTCACTCTTTCTCCCTACAATCCTTAACTTTCCTAATCGCCAACACAATGCAGGACTTCCCATGCGTAAAAAAAAATAACTTTCAAAAGAATCCCTCACTGTCCCGTTTGGTATATATGGGCCTTTGGGGTGAGGCGACACTCGGAAATTGACCTAAAATTTTTGAGTCGGATTTTTCAATAAGAGCGCTAGAAAGGTTTTCCTTTTAAATAAAACAAAAACGGTTATGGATATCAATAAAATTCTTTACTTCTGTGAAAGTACATTCGATGCCATTATGTATGGAATTCGATTTCTTTGGCATGGCCACAACGGGCGCGCTAGAAGAAGTCCAGAAACTGAACCCAACGGTTTTCAAGCATAAATCGGCCGATACTGCTAAAACTTCGCGTTCGATATTCGTACGAAGTCTATCAATCGTCGCTGGCTAGTTGGCATGAACCAAAGACTTGACGTAGCCCCACACGAATTTGTCTAACGGCGTAGAACCGGCGGCCAATCGACTGGACCATTTCGTGAGATAACACATTCTCCAAACTTGCTTTCTAATAAATTGATTGTGACATTCGCTCAGTGGCTTGGGGCCCCGTTCCGTTGGAACCACATGTCCTCCAACTGTATATCATCCAATTGGGGCCAAAAATATTCTGTGATCTCTGAACGGTAGCGATTCCCATTCACAGTGACGTGCCGGTCTTGATAATTACAGAAGAAGTACGGCCCAATGACGCCGCCGGCCTAAAAACCATAGGTTGAACAGATAGGCCGGCGGCGTCATTGGGACGTACTTCTTCCGTGAGTACGGAACAAACCGTAATTTTTTGCGGGATACAATGATGGCTTATGGAGTACGTGTGGATTGCTGACTGACCAATAAGGCATATTTTACCTGCCAGAAATGAGCCTCATTGCTGAAGAAGATTTTTCGTTGAAAATGGAGAGGCCACTGACTCCGAATTTCGGTAGTAAATTTGAATAAATTCGACTCGTTTTCTTGGCTTGTATATCTCTCCATCATGAAATTATGAAACTTACTGAAGATAAGTGTCAAATGTGCGGAAAAACTATGGCATAGTTTGCTGTCCCTATCATTCTACTTTTGTAGCGTCCCTCAAAAAATCTTGCATAAGTCTCGCATTCTTCTTGCAATAACCTTTCATTTGATATGCATATTGCCCCAATCGGTAAACATTGTGATGATCATTGAACGGTAGTGATTCCCATTCACAGTGACGTGCCAGTCTTGATAATCACGGAAGAAGTACGGCCCAATGACGCCGCCGGCCTATAAACCATAGGTTGAAAAGATAGTGCAGATATTAATCCACCCCATGGCACTATGGATATACACATAAGTGGCATAGGGCGAATTAAAACCTGCACTTTCTTTTCAACCTACGGTTTATAGGCTGGCGGCGTCATTGGGCCGTTTTTCTTCCGTGATTATCAAAAGTGGCACGTCACTGTGAATGGGAATCGTTACCGTTCAATGATCAACCTACGGTTTATAGGCCGGCGGCGTCATTGGGACGTACCCATATTGCCCCAATCGGTTAACATGTAATTTTTTTGGCGGTTATTGGGGATGGGGCGGACCCTCAGACACTTGCAGTCAATCTGTTTTACAAATTCGTACTCTACTCTTAAATATCTTTTATTTGATACCCATATGATTCCAATCGGAAAACTTGTCCGTTTGGGTGGGTTTTGGGATAGGGCGTCCCCCACGGTTGACCAACTGTTAAAATTTCATGAAAATTGGTTCAGCCGCTTTTGAGTTAGCCGCTTCACTGTTATATAACAGCTAAACCAGCTCCACTCCGCTGCGCCTTCTTTTACACCATATGGAATATAACTTAGGAAGATAGTAAAGGATCGAAGGGGGGAAAGAAGGAGTAGTGTTTATTGAAATTTGTTTTGAATTGTGAATGTCGTTAGTAGCGGGAAAAACATCCGCCGGAAGTCGATTCCGAATCATCCTAGCGAAAAAAGAATTCTCTCGGTAGTGCATGGTCCGATCAGCTGCTCAATCGATTATAAACTGGTGTATGCTTCTAGAAAATCTTATATTGGGTTGCCCAAAAAGTAATTGCGGATTTTTTAAAAGAAAATAAATGCATTTTTAATAAAACTTTGAATGAACTTTAATCAAATATACCTTTTTACACTTTTTTTCTAAAGCAAGCTAAAAGTAACAGCTGATAACTGACAGAAGAAAGAATGCAATTACAGAGTCACAAGCTGTGAAAAAATTTGTCAACGCCAACTATATGAAAAATCCGCAATTACTTTTTGGGCAACCCATATTTCTGACAAGTCAGGAATCGGAAGACTGATATCCGAAGAACACACACCGTGGAAGAATCGACAGAACGGCGCCATTCAACCCACATTTCGTTGATGTTCAAGGGAAACAAAAGAGTTGGATACCCTACCTACCACGGTCAAGCAGATCCCGGGATGATTTTGGAACTCCGGCCCATATATGCGGTTTCTATTCCATCTTCGGTCTGATGAACGTGGTGTAGATATTAAGAAGATTAGAGAGAGTGAAATATTTCATACACCGCTTTAGAAAGCCTAAGCACTTGAATGCTTCTTTCGAGACTTCGAATACATGTTTTGACCAACGGACATCACATTGAATCTTTCTGCCAACAATATCAAGGGCCTCTAACTGCTTGATATCACACCATCGATAGATATTGACGATTGTAAAGTGTCAGGGAATAGTTTGTGGGACAACAAACAGCACTGAGTCCTGCGTGCATTAAAATCCACTCTGTTCATTCTACCCCACACAAAAATTGCCAGCAAATTCTGGCAGAGTGTTACATCCATAATTCGCCTCCTGTCTTCAATTTCTCGAAGACTCGTCCTATGGTCGAATGAAAATGAATGACAGAGGTTGTTGTCATCCGCAAACGAGTAAATCGGATTCGAAGTCAGTCCCAGTAGATCGTCAATGAAAATAGGAAAAAGAGAGAAAGAAAGGACAAAGCCCTGTGGTACTCCTGCGGTTAATCTATTGGTTGCCCAAAAAGTAATTGCGGATTTTTTAAAAGAAAGTAAATGCATTTTTAATAAAACTTAGAATGAACTTTAATCAAATATACCTTTTGTACACTTTTTTTCTAAAGCAAGCTAAAAGTAACAGCTGATAACTGACAGAAGAAAGAATGCAATTACAGAGTCACAAGCTGTGAAAAAATTTGTCAACGCCGACTATATGAAAAATCCGCAATTACTTTTTGGGCAACCCAATATATTCATCAGATGAGAACCCATCTACAACAACTCCTACAGTGCGATCTCTGATAAAGCTCGATATAAATCTTGCGAAGTTATTACCGACATCAAAAGCCACAAGCTTTGAAAGGAGTGCACCGTGCCAGAGCCTGTTAAATGCCTGGGAGATATCAAGAGCCACGACCTTACTCTCACCGAACTGGTGAATAGAGCGACTCCAACGTTCGGATAGGAATGCCATTAGTTCACCCGTGGAGCGATTTCTGCGGAACCCATATTGTCGGTCTCCAAGAAGATCATTGGATTCTAAATATCTCATAAGATGGTAATTAACCATGTTCTCCATAACCTTGGCAAGCGCATAACGCTAATATGCAGGGTTGGTTGCCTCACCCTTCTTGGGGATAGACTGCATATCTCAAAGCAAGATTGAAAAGATTGCGTAAAGGACGAGCGAACGTCGAAGGACAATTGCATAAAACAAGTGACGATATGCCATCCGGATCCGGGAATTTATTTGCGTCGGGATTAGCAATAACTCTTTTGACTCCACGCATTCGAAAATATATCTGAGGCATGGAACTAGATCCGTCTTTAAAACGGCGTCGCTTTCTGGCAGGGAAGAATTTCCCGCAAACATGTCAGCCAGCAAGTAAGCCTTATCAACGGGGTCAGTGAATATCTCGCCGTCTTCAATGAGGGTCGGGATAGCCGATAAGTTGCCCTTCACTCTTTTTACAAACGACCTTTGAGAAGAAAGAACTTTGGCATGAAGACGCTGTTCGTGCATAAACTTTTCGCGTCTAACCACTCGGTACACGAAGTTCTTGTCTGTTAGCGCAGCAATTCAATACTGGGCTTTTTATTTAAACGCCAATTTCTGAATGCCTCCTCTTTCTATCTGATGACATTCCTGCACGCCTGATGCTTTAATTTAACCAAAATTAAAGATGTCGGTTCATTCACTAGTTGCGTCAATTCATTCTGCGCGGCAAAGGGCTCGACGTATTGGCCCTCCGGAGTCGTGTGGTCCGAATGGGAAAGCCAAGAGGAGTAATGGACATTAAAACCGTCAGCGGCAACGATTTCACTGTACAGAAATTCATCCAAAATTCTCGTTATAGAATCGGAAAGAGCATCGAAGCCATTATTGGAAGACTCCATTTCAGTGATTGGACTTTTATATAAAAATCTGAACTGCAACATATATGATCCAATCCTGAATAAGACCCATAGCGAGTCAAATTATGAATCCTTCAAGTTTGATGTTGTCGTCTTTGGAACACTACATCGTCACGGGCATATACCACAAGACATCTGTGAGAAATAAAAAGTGAAAGGGTGTGAAAACCAGGAACGAGAAAATCCATTGCATCCTCACATGGACCAGTGTCTCACATAGAGCTAGTACATCAGGGCAATGGTTATGAATGTGCGAATGCACTGCTAAGAAATTAGATCTCAAGCCTCGTATATTGGCGAAATGTATTTCGAACCCATCCAATATACTGTCTACCAGAAAATAAAAACAAATTGCAGTGTGTAATGAGGTAAATAGACAAAAATCTCTTGTCTTGTCGTTGAGCTAAAGTTTCAATCAAACTCGCTCTACTACGCTTTCGCTTTCGAAACGCGGCAAAATTCACATATTTTATGTAACATTCTCTCCAATAGCTCTGATTTTGTGTGGTTTGTTGTGCCTCCTTTCTGACCGTTAAGGACAGATTTGGATTTCAGTACTCTACGAAGCAAATACATCTCGCTTGATTCCCACATTGCCATGGTCGGTCAATTTGCCTATTTGTGGTGGTTTTAGAAACAGAACCTTCTCCCAGTTCATTTAGCTCACTGTCATAGTCGTGTTCTTCTTCCGAATACCTTTCTGTTATGCCAAATACCATACATTTATAAACGGTCAATATGCCTGTTATGGGAGGTTTGGGGGCCCCACAGACAGTTGAGCCCAAAATTCACTATCAGATGCGTATTCAACTCCGAAAATCTCATATTGTCGGGATCGGTCAATTTGTATGCTTTGGGGGATTGTTAGCGGTGTTTGTTATGGGTGGGCCAGCCCCCAGACATTTGGTCCCGAAAGAGAATATTAGTTTCATGCTCTACTCCCAAATATCTGTCATTTGAGCCCCATATTATTAGGGCCGAAGAATATGTCCGGTTTGGGGTGGTACCTCTGGGTACTTCAACCTCAGTTTGAGTACCATATTCATATGCTACTCTTCAATACCTTTCATTTGACTTCCATATTGTTCCGATCGGGCGAAATTTGATTTTGGATGGTGTTTTTGGGTAAGGGGAGGGTCTGCTCCCCTTCAGTTATCCAACAATTTATAAAGCCGATTGTTCCTTCCAGATCATATTTTTTAATCTACATCCAAATACCTTTCATTTGAGTCCCATATTGTCATGATTGTCCAATATGCCCATTTTCAGGAGTTTTGGAGTCGGGGCGGCCCGCTAAGTACTTGAACTCAATTTTTTATATCAAATCCGTTTTCTACTCACGAATACCTTTCATTTAATTCCCATATTATCGCGATTGGTTCACTTTTACTTTTGGATGGTGCTTTGAGGGCAAGGGGGAGGGTCCGCCCCCACTTCCGACATCGATAAATTATATTGCCTGTTGTTCCTTCCAGACCATATTCGTAATTTTATCCCGAATACCTGTCACTTGGATGCCATATTTTTAGGATCGTCTAATATGAGTATTTGAGAGGGTTTTGAAATTGGGTAGCAATTGCGCCCTCCAGAGGCTCAAGAAGTTAATCGGGAAATCGGTTTATATGGGAGGTGCCTCAGGCCAATTTGAACCACACTTGACGTGTTTATTAAAAGTCGTAGTAAAACTCCACGTCCAAAATTTCCATCAAATCGGATGATCATTGTACCCTCTAGAGAGTCTAGAAGTCCAATCGGGAGATCGATGTATATGGGAGCCATATCAGGCTATAGATCGATTTGGACCATGCTTAGCATGGTTGTTGGAAGTGACAACAAAACATTTACTGCAAAATATCGGTCAAGTCGAGTAATAATTGCGCCTTCTCGAGGCTCGAGAAGTTAAATCGGGTGACTGATTTTTATAGGAGCTCAATAAGGTTAGGGACTGATTTGTTGGAAATCATAGCCGAAGCCATTGTACAAAAAGTTCAACTGAATCGGATGATAATTGCGACCTAAAGAGGCTAAAGAAGCCTCATCGGTAGATCGATGTACAAGGAGATTATACCAGGCTATAGACCGATTTGAATCATAATTGGTTTGGTTGTTGAAAGTATTAACAAAACACCATCTGCAAAATATCAGCCAACATGGGTAATAATTACGCCCTCTCGAAGCTCAAACAGTCAAATTGGGAGATCGGTTAATATAGCAGCGGTATCAGGTATAAAAAGGATTACACCCCTTCATCATAATATGAGAATATACCAACTACGTCGTTAAATCATTCCTTACCATCTTGTCGAAGTTTTATTTTCATAGAATCATAGTGAAGCCCTCCAAGCAACCGGTTATCCTTCATCACTTTTCATCACTTACCCAAAGACCTCCTCTCTCTCTCTCTCGCTCTGCATTGCTATGCACAATTGCCTTGAGAAATCTACAACTACACAGACATATTGTATATCTTATTATGGTGTTAGTTATTCCTAAAAGTATGCTTTAATTGCCTATTTACATTTGCCAGAGTACAGACCATGGCATAAGTCTAGGGCACTTGCCTTGCTGCCTGGCCTTTTATCAAATCACATAGCTAGGAGAACGAATTTTAGCTTTATTTTGTGCGAAATGTTAAAAATTGCCAAAGAAAAATGTTGCTTCCTTGCTTTAATTAAAGTTTAATTTCTTTAGACATTTTCTAATTAGTTTGCCATTTACCAGAAACATTTTGTCAGTGATGAGGCACATGGCACAAAAAGGATAAGAACGTTTTTGGGGTTTCCCTTTGATTAAAAGAGCAAAAGGATATGCATAAAAGATTATTATTGAGCAGCAACAACCACAACGAAAAAATGGATATCAAATTTGAGATGTATTAAAAGATTCCACTCAGGCATAACCACATAATTATTAAATCATTTGGAGTTTTCCTTTCCAAGAAACCTTTTTTTGTCCTTTGGGACACAAGATTTTAGGGTTGATTGGATTTTATTGTTGCACTAGCATCAAAGCCCTGAGCCGCAGAATGGTGGGAAAATTCATACATAATTGATATAATAGGCTGAGTAAATGAGCCATATATATTTTAACGTGAAGGGAAAATGATGAAGGATTATTTGGGTTAAGAGAACACTAGCACTTAAGAGGAGGGGTTTTCTTGGAATTGAAAAAAGGCTCAAACTTTTCAATTGATAAATTAGAGTGCTCTGGTAGCCAAGTTAGCGTGCTCGAATTGCCAATTTTGTTGAGATTGTCAACAGAGTATCTATTTTTCGAGCAGTGATTAGCTTAGGTAGAGTTTGCTTGACAGTCAGCAACCAGACTTCCTAGACATTCATCATCATTGTGATACAACAGAAACAGGAGAAAAGAGCTTCGTGGTTTTTACCGTTAAACTTGCCAGGTCGCTTTAAAAACTATGATTTTTCACATTCGCTAACTCGGAGAAGTAAAATGCAAATTTGCCCATGAACATTCCACTAAGGATCTGGGGCAAACTTCTCACATATCACTGAGTGCTGCCCGAATCCTTTTTATAGCCGAGTCCGAACAGCGTGCCGCAGTGCGACACCACTTTGGGGAGAAGTTTTAACATGGCATAGTACCTCACAAATATCGCCAGCATTAGGAGAGGATAACCACCGCTGCATGTGCTCGCCAGGATTCAAACCCAGGCGTTCAGCGATGTAGGCGGACATGCTAACCTATGAGCTACGGTGGCCTCGGACAAGTACTCTAAGAAATAAGAACCTAAAATGAAACTTCTTATTGCCAAAGAAAGACATGCACACAGCAGATGTTCCATAGTAACATGCCACTTTTAATTTATGAATCTTTCTTAATCACAGTTTCCTGTCATGGCAGACACGATGAATAAAACTTCGATTCTCGTAAACACACACAGCGGTACACCACCTCAAGCTTAGATTGGGCCACATAATCTTGGAGCTTTCATAGCCCTCAAGACGTGACAATTTGTCTTCCGTTGCCCTTTGGACCTTATCTCAAACATTGAGCTAACATGACACAAGAGTTATATCCAATACAGAACAATACAAGACAGGACAGAAAAACGAAATATATTTTTTGGATCATACCCAATGTCGAAAGTATGATCCAGTCAGCCATTTCAGGCCCCTACAGAACTCAAGCATAACAAGAAGGCTAAGAGCCTGTAGGTAATCAAGGCTCAGAAACAGGTGTTCACCCATTATCCTGTCTCAGTGACACAACAGGGGATCGACAGTTTGTCTTTCTTTTTGCTCATGCTTCTTCCACCCCCCCCACCCCTCAATCCCTCCTTCATCCTATCCTTCATTCATCGTACCCATCCTTCATCCTACCCCTCCTATTTACTAAACCTCATTCTTATTACCACTACTTCTTCCTACGTCTCCGTTTTCCTAACCCTCCTTCTTATTACCACTCCTTCTCCTACCCCTCCTTCTTATAACCACTCCTCTTCCTACCCCTCCTTCTTCCTACCCCTCATTCTTCCTATCCCTCCTTCTTCCTACCCCTCATTCTTCCTACCCTTACTTCTTCCTACCCCTCCTTCTTCCTACCCCTCATTCTCCTACCCCTCATTCTTTCTACCCCTCCTTCTTTCTACCCTTCCTTCTTCCTACCCCCCTCTCTTCCTACCACTCCTTCTTCCTACCCCTTCTTCTTCCAACCCTTCCTTCTTCCTACCCCTCCTTCTTCCTACCCCTCCTTCTTCCTTCCCCTCCTTCTTCCTACCCCTCCTTCTTCCTACCCCTCCTTCTTCCTACCCCTCCTTCTTCCTACCCCTCTTTGTTTTACCAATACTTCTTCCTACCCCTCCTTCTTCCTACCCCTCCTTCTTCCTACCCCTCCTTCTACCTACCCCTCCTTCTTCCTACCCCTCCTTATTCCTACCCCTCCTTCTTCCTACCCCTCCTTCTTCCTACCCCTCCTTATTCCTACCCCTCCTTCTTCCTACCCCTCCTTCTTCCTACCCCTCCTTCTACCTACCCCTCCTTCTTCCTACCCCTCCTTCTTCCTACCCCTCATTCTTCCTATCCCTCCTTCTTCCTACCCTTACTTCTTCCTACCCCTCCTTCTTCCTACCCCTCATTCTCCTACCCCTCATTCTTTCTACCCCTCCTTCTTTCTACCCTTCCTTCTTCCTACCCCCCTCTCTTCCTACCACTCCTTCTTCCTACCCCTTCTTCTTCCAACCCTTCCTTCTTCCTACCCCTCCTTCTTCCTACCCCTCCTTCTTCCTTCCCCTCCTTCTTCCTACCCCTCCTTCTTCCTACCCCTCCTTCTTCCTACCCCTCCTTCTTCCTACCCCTCTTTGTTTTACCAATACTTCTTCATACCCCTCCTTCTTCCTACCCCTCCTTCTTCCTACCCCTCCTTCTTCCTACCCCTCCTTCTACCTACCCCACCTTCTTCCTACCCCTCCTTATTCCTACCCCTCCTTCTTCCTACCCCTCCTTCTTCCTACCCCTCCGTCTTCCTACCCCTCCGTCTTCCTACCCCTCCTTCCTACCCCTCTTTATCCTACCAATACTTCTTCCTACAACCTCCTTCTAATAAACCTCCTTCTTCATTCCTTTTCTTCCAACTATCCCTCCTTATTCCTATCTCTCGTTCCTATTACCCCTCTACCCTCCTTCATACTGCCTCACCTTCTTACTATCTCTTCTTCTTACTACCCCTACTTCTAACTATCCTTCCTTTTAACTATCCCTGCTTCTTAATATTTTCCTTCTTTCAAATAATCCCCCTTATGACCTCTTCATTCTACTATCGCTCCTTCTTTCGAAACCTCCTTCTCACTACACCTCCCACGTACAATCCCTCCTTCTTCCGAACCATCCTTCGTCCACGCCTACTTTTTATCACTCCTCATATTTCCACGCCTCTTACCTACTAACCTCCTACTAACTACCATCCTACTTACTACTGTCCTATATACTACACTCCTACTTACTACCCTCCTACTTACTACCCTCCTACTTACTATCCTCCTTCTTACTACCCTCCTTCTTACTATCCTCCTATTTACTACCCTCCTACTTACTACATTTCATTCATCCTACCCCTCCTTGATCCTACCGAACATTTATACTACTCCTTTTTCATCCTACCGATCATTCTTACTACCCCTCCTTCATCCTAACGATTTATGTAACTTCCCCTTTTTCATCACACCGATCCTTTTTATTACCGAACATTATTAATACCCCGCCTTCATACTGCCACTCCTTCTTACTTCTAGAAGGAGTCTTACTACCCCTCCTTCAAACTATTTCTCCTTCTTACTACCCCTCCTTGTCACTACCCTTCCTTCTTACTACCCGGCCTTCTAACTTCCGCTCCTCCTTACTACTTCTACTCCTTCCATCCCACCGTCTTACACCACTCCTTCATATTTCCTATCCTTTTTACTACCCCTCCTTCTCACCCCACCTTCATATTTCCCATCCTTCTTACAGCACTCTTTTTAATTGCCCTCCTTCTTACGTCCTCTCCTCTTTACGACCCTCCTTTTTATGACCCCTCCTTGTACTACCAATCCTTCTTCCTCGCTTCACCCACACTAATCATTCTTCTTACTATCCCTTCTACCACTCTTTTTTACAAACCTACTTCTTAGTACCCATTGTCCTTCATCCCCTGCTTCCTTCGGCCCTTTTACTTACTAACCATCCTTCTTAATATCACCTTTTTCGTAGCCCTCCTTCAACACTTCCCTCTTCCAAACCTTCCTGCTTACTACGCTCCTACTAACGACCGCTTCTTCTTAATATTCCTCTTACTTCCTACCAATTCTTCCTACTCCTCCCTCTTCCAACCGCTTCTACTAACCCCTTCTTCTTACTACCCATCCTTCACCCTCGCCTCCTACGTAATACACCTCCGTCTTACTACCCTCCTTCTCATTTCCAGTCGGTCTCACTGCCCCTCCTTCTTACTGCCTCTCCTTCTTACTGCCTCTCCTTCTTACTGCGCCTTCTGCTTACTGCCCCTCCTTCTTACTGCCCCATCTGCTTACTGCTCCTCCTTCTTATAATCCCCTTCTCATAACCCCCCCTTTTTCTAATCCTCTTTCTAACAGTCTCTCCTTCTCACTGACCCTATTACATCCGACCACTCCTTACTACCCCTCCTTCTTACGACCCTTTCTTCTTACAACCCATGTTCACACTAACATTATTTTTACTACCCCTCTACGCACTACCCCTTTTTCTTACAACCCGTATTCTCAGTACCCATCCTTCTTCCTCGCCTCGTTCTTACTACCCCTCCTTCTTTTTCGCCTATTTCTTACGCCTCGACTATGTCCCACCCTTCAGTTTTACTACATTCCTTCCTATTTCCTGACCTTCTTGCTGTCCTTCATTCTTACTGCCCCATCTTCTTACAGACCCTCCCTTTTACTGCCCCTCCTTTTTGTTGCCCCTCCTTCTTACTGCTTCTCCTTCTTATTTCCCGTCCTTCTTAGAAGCCACTGTATAAATGCCCCTCATTCTAACTACCCCTTAATTATTTCCCGTCCTTCTCACAACCGTCTTTCTAACTGTACCTCACTCTTACTGACCCTGCTTTTTATTGCCCCTCCTTCTTAAAGGCCCTCCTTCCTACTACCCCTCTTCGTATTTCACGTCCTTCTTACAACCTTCTTTCTAACTGCCTTTCCTTCTTATGACCAATCCTTCTTACAGCCCCTCCTTCTTACGATCTCTCCTTCTTACTACCCATCCCTTCTCCTCGTTCCTCAAACTTACATTCTTCTTACTACCTCTTCAACCCATTACCCATCTTTCTTACAACCCTCTTTCTTCTTCGCCTTCTTCTTAGTACACTTCCTCCCTACAGCCCCTCCTAAGTACTACCCCTTCGTCTTACTACCCCTTCTTCATATTTCCCGTCCTTCTAACTGTCCCTCCTTCTAACGATTTCTCCTTCTTACTACCCATCCCTCTTCCCCGTCCCTTACACTTACATTCTTCTTACTACCTCTTCTACCTACTACCCTTCTTTGGTACAACCCTCTTTCTTCCTCGCCTTCTTCTTAGTACTCTTCCTTCCTACAGCCCCGACTAAGTAATACCCCTTCTTCATATCTCCCGTCCTTCTAACTGTCCCTCCTTCTTACGATCTCTCCTTCTTACTACCCATCCCTTCTCCTCGTTCCTTAAACTTACATTCTTCTTACTACCTCTTCAACCCATTACCCATCTTTCTTACAACCCTCTTTCTTCCTCGCCTTCTTCTTAGTACTCTTCCTTCCTACAGCTCCTCCTAAGTAATACCCCTTCGTCTTACGACACCTTCTTCATATTTCCTGTCCTTCTAACTGTCCCTCCTTCTTACGATTTCTCCTTCTTACTACCCATCCCTCTTCCTCGTCCCTTACACTTACATTCTTCTTACTACCTCTTCCACCTACTACCCCTCTTTCGCACAACCCTCTTTCTTCCTCGCCTTCTTCTTAGTACTCTTCCTTCCTACAGCTCCTCCTAAGTAATACCCCTTCGTCTTACGACCCCTTCTTCATATTTCCCGTCCTTCTAACTGTCCCTCCTTCTTACGATTTCTCCTTCTTACCACCCATCCCTCTTCCTCGTCCCTTACACTTACATTCTTCTTACTACCTCTTCTACCTACTACTCTTCTTTCGTACAACCCTCCTTCTTCCTCGCCTCTTTCTTTCATACAGCCACTCCTAAGTACTACCCCTTTGTCTTACTACCCCTTATTCATAATTCCCGTCCTTCTAACTGTCCCTCCTTATTTCCCTTCATTCTTGTAACCCTCTTCTAACTGTCCTTCCTTCTTACTACCCCGCCTTCTTATTTCCCGTTATTCTTGTAACCCTCTTTCTACACGAACCATTCTTCTTACTACCGTACTATTACTACTACCGTTCGTACTATCCCTCTTTCTTATAACTCTTCTTCTTATTACCCATCCTTTTTTCTCTCCTCTTTCTTTGGACCGCTTTTACTTACTAGACATCCTAATTAAAACCACCTCCTTCCAGTCTGGCATCTTCCAAATCCTCCCTTTTCCTAGCCCTCCTAATAACGATTCCTCCAACTAACGACTCCTCCAACTAACGACCCCTCCTTCTAACGACCTCTCCTTCTAGCGACCCCTTCTTCCTCCTTCTTCCTTCCTGTTTTTACCTACTACTTTCTCTCTTCCAACTCCTCCTACTTACCCCTCCATTTTACTAATCATACTTCTTTCTCGGCTCCTTCTTTCTCGCCTCCTAGTATTACACGTCCGTCTAACTACTCTCTTTCCCATTTCATGTCGTTCTTACAACCCTCCTTATAAGGACCCGTTCTTCTTACTAAACATCCTTCTTACTAACCATCCTTCTAACTAGCCATCCTTCTTCCTCGCCTCCCTCACACGTATCATTCATTCTTACTACCCCTACTTCTTACAAACCTCCTTCTTAATACCCATCCTTCTTCCTCGCCTCCTTCTTTCTTACGACTCCTCCTTCTTACGATTTCTCCTTCTTACCACACATCCCACTTTCTCATCCCTTACACTTACATTCTTGTTACTACCTCTTCTACCTACTACCCCTCTTTCTTACAACTCTCCTTCTTCCTCGCCACCGTCCTTCTAACTGTCCCCCCTTCTTACTACCCCTCCTCCTTATTTCCCGTCATTCTTGTAACCCTCTTTCTAGCTGTTCCTCCGTCTTACTACCCCTCCTACTTATTTCCTGTCAATTTTGTAACATTCTTTCTACCCGAACCATTCTTCTTACTACCCCTTGCACGTACTATCCCTCTTTCTTATAACCCTTCTTCTGAGTACCAATCCTTTTTCCACTCCTCTTTCTTTAGACCGCTTTTACTTACTAGCCATACTTTTTAAAACCACCTCCTTCCAGTCTTTCATCTTCCAAATCCCCCCCTTACCTAGCCCTCCAGCTTACAACCCTCCTTATGACGACTCCTCCCACTAACAACTCCTCCTTTTAACGACCCCTCCTTCTAACGACCCCTCCTTCAAACGACCCCTCCTTCAAACGACCCCTCCTTCTAACGACCCTTCCTTCTAGCGACTTCTCCTTCTAACTATCCTCCCTTTTTAATATTCATCCTCCTTGCTATCCCTCCGTCTTCCTGCCAGTTTTTACCTTCTCCTCTCTCTTCCAACTCCTTCTAATTACCCCTGCTTCTAACGACCCCTCCTTCTAACGACACCTCCTTTTAGCGACTCCTCCTTCTAACTATCCTCCCTTTTTAATATTCATCCTCCTTGCTATCCCTCCTTCTTTCTGCCTGTTTTTACCTTCTCCTCTCTCTTCCAACTCCTTCTAATTACCCCTGCTTTTAACTAGTCATACTTTTTGCTCAGCTCCTTCTTTCTCGCCTCCTAGTATTACACGTCCTCCTTCCTATTTTATTTCGTTCTTACAACCATCCTTATTAGGACCCCTTCTTCTTACTAGCCATCCTTCTTCCTCGCCTCCCTCACACGTATCATTCTTCTTACTACCCCTATTTCTTACAACCCTGCTTCTTAATACCCATCCTTCTTCCTCGCCTCCTATTTCTTACTACCCATCCTTCTTCCCCGTCTCCTCCTTACTAACTCTCATACGTACTACCCCTCAATCTTAAAACCCTAATTCCGGCTTCCCCTCCTTTTTACTACCCTTCCTTTTTACTACCCTTCCTTTTTACAACCCTCCTTTTTGCGACTTCACCTTCTAACTACCCAACCTTTTTCCTCGCCTCTTCTTACCGCCCAGCCATTCTTCTTATTGCCCTCCTTCCTACTGCCCTCTTCTTCCTACTCATCTTTATTACGATACCTCCTTCTTACTATACCTCGATTTTACTATCCTTCCTTTTCACTATCCCTCCTTCTCATTTCCCCTTCTTTTTCCTACCATTCCTTCTTCTTACCCCTCATTCCTTTAACTAACCATCACCATGACCTGATTCTAATTTCCCAAAAAGAATTTTCTTCATCTTTCCGATCGATCCATTTTAGCACTCTTCGCCCCTTAACACGGACCAAGAATAGTCCAAATCGGTGAAAACACCGATATGGCTCTGATAGTAACCGTCTCCTGATTTTTCTTTTTGATCCGATAGAGTGCGCAATTGTAATAAGATTTGACCAACATTTTGACCAATGATTTCTTAATGCTCTTTTACATCTCTCATTTGGAATGCCCCGAATTCTCTGCACTTTAATTGCTAAACACCCCAGCACTTACCATTTCAAATTTCTAAAAAGGTATTTCCAAGCGTTTAATTTCCATTCTTTTTTGTTATTCCCCATCCCACTGCGCATCATCAATTGAAGCAAATAGGTTGAATTTTAGCACTTGAAGACAATTGACATACAAATTTGAAAAAAGAAACACTTGCTAAATTTTTGAATTATTTGTTTACCCCCTCCCCTGATACAAAAAAAATAGATAAATATTTATTGCCATTTTAAAGTAAAAAAAAAAAAAAAATAAATAAAAACCCACATTTGTGACCTTAACCCATTAAAAACGAATGGAGAGAAAAATACCCAAGAATAGAACTGTCTTGGAAAAATTCTAGCTCTAGTTGGGAAAGAGTTTCGAAATTTGGATTGGCGTAAAGTAGACGAATGAAAATTGTTAAGAAAAAAATTTTCCGCCATATAAGGTTATGTTTTGGGGAACAACTGATTTGTCGAAAGTCGGCAATTTTTATACCCACCACCGGAGGATGGGGGTATATTCATTCATGCCATTCCGTTTGCAACACATCGAAATATCCATTTCCGACCTTGTAAAGTATATATGTTCTTGATCGTTGAAAAATCTAAGACGATCGAGATATGTCCGTTCGACTGTTGGTTCATCCGTCTGTCCGTCCGTCTGTCTGTTGAAATCACGCTGCAGTACTTAAAAATAGAGATATTGAGCTGAAACTTTGCATAGCGTGTTTTTTTTTTGTCCATTAAACTCGAATATGGGCTATATTGGACTATATATAGACAGATCTGCTGACTTAGGGTCTTAGGCCCATAAAAGCCCACATTTATTATTCGATTTTGCTGAAACTTAGGACAGCGAATCGTGTTAGGCCACTCGACATCGTTCTGTATTTTTGTTCAGATCGGTCTAGATTTGGATATACCTGCGGTTTTCGTTCCATAAAGGGCGCATTTAAATTCCGATTCCTTCAAGATCTTTTTATACCCTCCACCATAGGAGGGGGTATACCAATTTCGTCATTCTGTTGGTAACTAATCGAAATATTCGTCTGAGACCCTATAAAGTATATATATTCTGGATCGTTGTGATATTTTATGTCGATCCAGCCAGGTTCGTACGTCCGTCCGTCTGTCTGTCGAAAGCACGCTAATTTTCGATGGAGTGAAGCTAGCCGCTTGAAATTTTGCACAAATACATCTTATTAGTGTAGGTCGGTTGGTATTGTAAATGGGCCATATCGGTCCATGTTTTGATATAGCCGCCATAAAAACCGATCTTGGGTCTTGACTTCTTGAGCCTCTAGAGGGCGCAATTCTTATCCGATTTGAATGAAATTTTGCACGACGTGTTTTGTGATGACCCAACAACTGGTTCAAATCGGTTCATAACTTGATATAGCTGCCATATAAACCGATCTTGGGTCTTGACTTCTTGAGCCTCTAGAGGGCGCAATTTTTATCCGATTTGCCTTAAATTTTGTACGACGGATCTCTCATGATTTATAGCCTGATACAGCTCCCATATAAATCGATTTCTCTATTTTACTTCTTTTCTTGCCTAAGAAGAGATGCCGGGAAAAGAACTCGACAAATGCGATTCATGGCGGAGAGTATATAAGATTCGGCCCGGCCGAACTTTGCACGCTTTTACTTGTTTTTTTTTTTTTTTAATTTGGTCCAGATCGGTCCAGATTTGGATATAGCTGCCATATAGAACGATCCCTTGATTTAGGGTCTTGCGCCCATAAAAGACACATTGATTGTCCCATTTTGCTGAAACTTCAAACAGTTCTTTGTGTTAGTCCCTTCGACATCCTACTTCTATTTAGCCCAGATTGGTCTCGATTTGTATATAGCTGTCATATAAATCGATCTCTTGGTTTAAGGTTTTGGGCCCATAAAAGGCGCATTTCTTGTCCGATTTCGCCGAAATTTGGGACTGTGAGTTATGTTAGGCTCTTCGACGTTCTTTTCAATTTCACCCAAATCGGTACAGATTCGGATAGAGTTCGATCTGTCGATTTAAGGTCTTTATTGTCCCATTTCGCCGAACTTTGGGACAGTGAGTTGTATTAGACCTTTCGAAATTTTTTTTTATAATTTGTCCCAGATCGGTCCAGATTGATTTGGATATAGCTGTCATATAGCCCGATATCTTGATTTAGGGTCTTGGGCCCATAAAAGACGCATTGATTGTCCGATTTCGCCGAAATTTGGGATAGCGAGTTGTGTTAGACCCTTCGACATTTCTTTATAATTTGGCCCAGATCGGCCCAGATTGATTTGGATATAGCTGCCATATAGACCGATCTGTCGATTTAAGGTCTTGGCCCCACAAAGGCGTATTTATTATCCGATTTCGCTGAAATTTGGGATAGTGAGTTGTGTTAGGCTCTTCGACAACTTTCTGCAATTTTGCCCAGATCGGTCCAGATTTGGATATAGCTGCGATATAGACCGATATCTTGATTTAGGGTCTTGGTCCCATAAAAGACGCATTGATTGTCCGATTTCGCAGAAATTTGGGATAGCGAGTTGTGTTAGACCCTTCGACATTTTTTTTATAATTTGGCCCAGATCGGTCCAGATTGATTTGGATAAAGCTGTCATATAGACCGATATCTTGATTTAGGGTCTTGGCCCAACAAAAGGCGCATTTATTATCCGATTTCGCTGAAATTAGACGCAGTGACTTATGTTAGGCTTTTCGACATCCGTGCCCTATATGATTCAGATCGATCTATATTTGGATATAGCTGCCAAAAAGAACAATATTGAACCAAACTTGAACACTAACTTGTATTTTTTAGACCACACAATGTCAGTGCAGCATTTGGTCCAAATGGGACCATATTTCTATATAGCTGTTATGGGTGCATAAATTATGTATTTTTCACTGGATTATGACCACATTTGGTTAACATATATAGCCGAGGTGGTGGGTATCCAAAGTTTGGCCCGACCGAACTAGATGTTGTTGTTGTAGCAGTGTGTTGTACACTGAGGCGGCAGCCCTTGCCGATGAAGGACTTCATCGGGTCAATCCGGTACGTACAACCGACTGCCTTGGGATTGACCGAACTTGATGTCTATTTACTTGTTGTTATTCAAAAAAAAAAAAAAAAAAATAAAAAAAATTAAACAAAAAATTTTCTTAAAATTCTTTAGAGTGAGATTTATGGAAACCGTTTTAGTGTCTTGTTGCATTTGATGGTTTCAATTGAAAAAAAAGCGTGCTAATTTCGGGCGGGCCTAATCTCAGGAACCCACAACCATGGATTGTGCCAAAAATTTATACAAACTAAATTTAGTTGAAGGGCATAATTTAATTCTACATGCCAAACCTCTGTCAAACCAGAAAAAAACTTCTAGGAATCGAACAAGGATAATCGAGAGAACGGTTTATATGGGACCTTATAGACAGATTTGGGCCGTACTTGGCACAGTGGCTGGAATTTATAACAGGACACCGCATACAAAATATCGGCCAAATCGAACACAAATTGCCGCCAGTAAGGACTCAAGAAGTCACATCAGCAGATCGGTTTATATAGAACCTATACCAGATTATAGACCGATTTGGTCTGTACTTGGCATATCTGCTGGAAGTCGTAACAGGACTCCACATCGGAAAACGGTTTATATGGGAGCTTATAGACTGATATGGACTGTACTTGGCACAGTGGCTGGAATTCGTAACAGAACGCCGCATACAAAATATCAGCCAAATCGGACACAAAATGCGGCCAGTAAGGACTCAAGAAGTCAAATCGGGAGATTGGTTTATATGGGAGCTATACCAGGTGGAAGTCGTAACAGTACTCCACTTTGGATAAAAATCGCGGCTTATAAGGGCTCCAGAAGTAAAATTGGGAGATTGGTTTTTATGGGAGCTGTATCAGGTTCTTGACCGATTTGGCCCGTACTTGGCACAGTTGTTGAAAGTCAGAACAGAACACAATGTGCAAAATTTCAGCCAAATCGGATACAAATTTCAGTTTCCAGGGGCTCAAGAAGTCAAATTGGGAGATCGGTTTATATGGGAGCTATACCACGTTATAGACCGATTTGGACAGTACATGACAAAGATATTGAAAGTCATAACAGAACACAATGTGCAAAATTTCAGTCAAATCGGATGAAAATTTCGGCATATAAGGTGTCGAGAAATCAAATCGGGAAATCGATTTATATGAGACCTTTATCAGGTTCTTGACAGATTTGATTACGGTTTCCAGTGGCTCAAGAAGCCAAATTGGGAGATCGTTTTATATGGGAGCTATATCACGTTATAGACCGATTCAGACTGTACTTGGCACAGTTGTTGGAAGTAATAACAGAACATTATGTGCAAAATTTCAACCAAATCGGAAGAAAGTTGCGGCTTATAAGGGATCAAGAATTAAAATCGGGAGATCGGTTTCTATGGGAGCTATATCAGGTTATAGACTGATTTGGACCGCGCTAGGTACAGTTGTTGGAGGTCATAACAGAACACTATGTGCAAAATTTCAGCCAAATCGGATAAAAATTAAGGCTTATAAGGGATCAAGAATTAAAATCGGAAGATCGGTTTATATAAGAGCTGTATGAGGTTCTTAACCGATTTGAACCTTACTTGGCACTGTTAATGAAAGTCATAACAGAACACTATGTGCAAAATTGCAGCCCAATTGGACAAAAATTGCAGCTCCCAGGGGCTCAAGAACTAAAATCGGGAGATCGGTTTATATGGAAGATATATCTGGTTTAAGACCGATTTGGACTGTACTTGGCACAGTTGTTAAAAGTCGTAACAAAACATCATCTGCAAAATTTTAGCTAAATCGGATGAAAACTGTGGCTTTCAGGGGCATAAGAAGTCAAATAGGGATATCGGTTTATGTGGGAGCTATATCAGGTTATAGACCAATTTAGACCGATTTCGTTTTAAAAACTTTTTATCAAAAAAATAATTGTTTAAAAAAAATTGCAACGTCAATATAAATTCCCTTATTAATGCATACATGAAATTTCATCAAAACCGCACAAGGGAATAAAGGGTCAGGTCAGTTAATGGGTTAATTTTTTGACCCAAAAATGCATTTTAATATGCTTTTTTGCGTCATATATGAAAATTTATTTTGACTTAAATTTCAATATTAGATAGGCATGGCATAATTCTCGTCCGCATTTCAAATATTTGATTAATTTTTGTGTGTAATTAAGAACCACATGTTATGCGCATTTGAATAAACTTTAAGGGTGTTTTTAAGCAAGCCGTTTGTTAAGTGCTTTCAGAAATTAGCAAAATCTTATCTGAGTAGAAACAAAATTTCATGGGAGTGGCTGGGAAAGGTGGATGAGATGGGCTGGCGCCATTATGGAATTTGAATAGGCAGAGAGTAATAAACAAATTTTCTTCGGTGGTTTTCTCCTCCTAATGCAGGCAACATTTGTGAGGTACTATGCCATGTAAAACCTTTCTCCAAAGAGGTGTCGCACTGCGGCACGCCGTTCGGACTCGGCTATAAAAAGGAGGCCCCTTATCATTGAGCTTAAACTTTAATCGGACTGCACTCATTGATATGTGAGAAGTTTGCCCTTGTTCTTTAGTGGAATGTTCATGGGCAAAATTTGGATTTTTAGAGAGTATAAAAAATGTCCACCATAGGTTGGGGCAGGGACGTTATCAGAAGGGGGGGGGGGGCTATCGGGCCAGAGCCCTCCCCCCAAAATTTCGATTTTTCGAATCTTAAAGCCTATATATACTTATTATTGTATTGTTTTGTAGTTAATACATAGCCCCCCCCCCCCCAAAAAAAAAAAAAAAAAAAAAATCTGACTACGTCCCTGGGACGGCCGTATGCTAAATACGTTATTTGATCTATAATTCATCAAAATATTTATCTGAGATCCACTTAAGCTTAAGATTCACTGAGCTGAGATCCTCTTAATTCGTTCGTCTATACGTTAGTCTGTTGAGAGGAGTAAATGTATTTTCCACAAAATTCTGCCTATAGTGTTGGCCTATGGGTCAAATGAGACCATCACCCGACGCATCAGGTGCCCATATAAACCGATCTCCCGGTTTTACTTCTTGAACCTCTAGAGGGCACAATTATCACCCAATTTGCCTGAAAAAGTTTAACTCCTTAATGTGGCGCTATGATAAATGACAGTCTTTGCTTGTCAGCTACGTTTACTGCATTGCTCCCCACCATTTGGCGCATTCATGAAAATCAATACAATATCTCAAAATGACAAAACACAAATTTTACCAACATTCGGACGACTACCAACAAAAGTTGTTATTTGTATGCGCCACGTAATGCTATTTAATCTAAAACCCTTGCTTTTAACCATTTCCCTCACCCACACTTTCTCTTTTAGCCTCTTTTTCCGCCAAACATTCCATTACAAAATAATTTTCATGTTCTATAACCTGTTGCCGCAAAAAAAAAAAAAAAAGAAATTGTTGCTCTTGCCATTGCGATACCATTATTTTGTTAGATAAACATAGCTTTTGCTGCTATTGTTACCTGGTCAGTCATTGTGTTAACCGTCATTATGTCTTGTCACCGTTTATAACCTCTTGATGGCTAATGTAATAAGTGGCATTGTCATTTTGGCTATCCCATATACATACAGCTGATGAAGAGTATAGAAATTCTAGCATTCAGAGGGCTAACTAACTAACAAAAAAAATGAGGAAAAAATTGTCGCTGAATTGTTGGAACCTTTGGCAGTTGGCTTGACTCTATGATAGTCCATTTGGTTTTGTTGTTATTTTTGCCTTTGTTGCTGTCTCTAACATTTAAGTTCTTTTCTTGATTTTTTTTTCGGTTTGTTGAACCAGTTGACAAGTTCATCAATCACTCTTGACCTGCTTTAATGTCGTTGTAACAACATAAACCACATAAAATATACCAGAAACCAAGCATAGCCAGAAAGTCCAGGGTACTTATATGCGTATAAAATATGACACACTGTGGTCCAAAGCGACCATAGTTGATTGATTATAGAACTTTTTGTTTCAAAATTAAAGTTGATCGAACTTTGAGTTTGAGGCAAGAAATGAGAGAATCTTTCTAAGCACATACAAAAAAGTGTTTCATTTATGAGGATGATTGGAGGTATGTTAACATCGCCACTTTTCTGTATAACAGATTCTAGATGGAATCCGCTGTTACCATTACGCTCCCGATCAGTCTATATGTCCTTTGCTGTTAGGGGTATAAGGGTTTGGGGCGACCCCTTGACACTTGTCCTCTTACTTCGAAAAACCCTTTTCTTTAAGAGCTCTATTTTCGGAATTCTCCATATGTTGGATAGATGCTTTAAGTTGGGGAGTTTCTATGCAATAGGGCGGCCTTTGACAATTGACCTCTTTTTTCAATATCAAACTCGTACTCTACTTCCAAATACCTCTTACTTAAGTTCCGTATCTTAATGATTGGTCTATACGCCCGTTTGGGGGATTTTAGGCGGAGCATTCCCCTCAGGTATGACCATAAATTTAAATCTGCTTTGTGTTTTTGGCTTACTTTTAGGATACAAACAAAACTTTACTTAAATCGGTGTCAGTCATTTCTGATATATCTTAAATAGATCGCAGAAAATTGGGGACCCTTAGGCTTCACTTAACATTATTCCTACAAAACCTAAACCCCAACTAAACAGTTTCGGATTTCCGTCCCCCGATATGCTATCATACTGTGTTGAGTTCCATTATGACTTCTCACAACCAGATTGGTTAAAATATGAGTCGCTTGACGAACGTATACTTCAGCTCACTGAACTAGTTAAACTCAATGAACTAGTGCCATTTATTAAACTAGTTCAATTCACTGAACTAGTTCAACTTTTTGAACTAGTTAAATTTATGGAACTAGTTCAACGTACTGAACTAGTTCAACGTACTGAACGAGTTCAACGTACTGAACTAGTTCAATTTACGGAACTAGTTCAACGTACTGAACTAGTTCAATTCACTAAAAAAGTTCAATTTATTGAACTAGTTTAACTCACTAAACTAGTTCAATTCACTGAACTATATCAATTCACTGAACTATTTCAAATTACTGAACTATTTCAACATTCTGAACTAGTTCAACTCATTGAATTCGTACAACTCACTGAACAAGTTCAATTTACTGCACTAGTTTAACTCACAAAACTAGTTCAATTCACTGAACTAGTTCAATTCACTGAACTAGTTCAACTCACTGAAGTAGTTCAACTCACTGAACTAGTTCAACTCACTGAACTAGTTCAATTCACTGAATAGTTCAATTCACTAAAGTTTTTCAGTTACTGAACGATTAACATTGCAATTCACTGCATATACAAATTTTGCCCGTGAACATTCCACTAAGAAACAGGGACAAACTTCTCCCATATCAATGAGTGCAGTGCGATTCAAGTTTAAGCTCAATCATAAGGGGCCTCCTTTTTATGGCCGAGTCCGAACGGCTTGCCACAATGCAACACCACTTTGGATAGAAATTTTACAGGGCATAGTACTTCACAAATGTTGTCAGCATTAGGAGGGGAAAACCACCGACGAAAATTTTTTTTAAAGTCTCGCCAGGATTCGAACCCACGCTATGAGCGTCATAGGCGGACATGCTAACCTCTGCGCTACGGTGGTCTCCTTCAATTTCAATTCACAGAACTGGTTTAATTTACAGAACTAGTTCAATTACTGAAATATTTCAATTCACCGAACTAGTTTAACTATTTCAACTTACTGAACTATTTCAATTCACTGAACTAGTTTAACTTACTGAACTAGTTCAACTCACAGAACTAGTTCAAGTCACTGAACTAGTGTGATTCCCAGAACGTGTTCAATGTACTGATCTAGTCCAACATACTAAACTAGTTCTCACACTGGACTAGTTCAACTCACTGATCTTGTTCAACTCTCTGAACTAGTTCAACTTACTGAACAAACTTAATTCAATTCCTATGTCATTGCCTGGCTTTCGCAACTTATAGATACCGGCACTTAGGTGGGAACACAATACCAAACATAAACTAACTAATGGGCGTGGTATGGAAAACAATTAGGGAATTTGTGAGCAACATGGAATTCCTGAATTAAATTTTTTTTCGAAGTTACTTTTTAGTATTTAGAGCGTGTTAAATGCCGATTACTGGCAACATGGAATTCCTGACTTAAATTTTCTTTTTCGAGGTTACTTTTTAGTATTTAGAGCGCGCAATAAGCCGATTACTGGCATAGGTGTAAGTCCATAGTGGCATGGGGCGGATGTATATCCGCACCCTCTTTTCAACCTTACCTAATCTAACCTCCATTCGTTGAACTAGTTAAACTTACTGAACTAGTTTAACTCACTGAACCAGTTGAACGTATTAAACTAGTTCAACGTACTCAAATAGTTCAACGTAGTGAACTAGTTCATCGTACTGTACTAGTTCAACTTACTGAACTATTTAAACTCACTGAACTTGTATATGTCATGCAACTAGCTGAACTAGAAAACTTGTTTCGTGAGCAAGCGTAATTCACTGAAATAGTTAAACTTACAGTTCAATTCTTTGAACTAGTTCAACTTACTGAAGTAGCTCAACTTATTGAACTAGTTCAACTTACTAAACTAGTTTAACTTACAGAACTGGTTCAACTCATAGATCTAGTTCAAAATAATGAACCAATTCAACATAATGAACTAGTTCAACATAATAAACTAGTTCAACTTAGTTTAATTCAATGAACTAGTTCAACTAACTGAACTTGGTCAACTCACTGAACTTCTTCAACATACTTAACTAGTTCAATTCACTGAAGTTGTTTAACACATAGAACTAGTTCAAATCACTGAACTAGGTAACTTGTTTCCTTGAACTAGTTCAACTCACTAAACTCCTAATTCTTGTTCACTAGGAAAAACCAAAAAAAAATGTATTGCTACAAGCCCACATCTAGACTTTACACTAAATAAATGCAACGACAACGTCAATAAAACAATCAATCCATGGAAATCAAATTCCGTAGTCGGTAGAATGAGTTACTCACTTCTAAATCATTTTGCTGACTTCGACCTTGCAAAGCCCTTCGACATCCTTCTTCAATTTGGACCAGATCGGTCCAGATTTGGAATTAGCTACCATATAGACCGAGTGGCCTCCCACTTCAGATTTTTCATATAGTCGGCCTTGACAAATTTTTTCACAGCTTGTGACTCTGTAATTGCATTCTTTCTTCTGTCAGTTATCAGCTGTTGCTTTTAGCTTGCTTTAGAAAAAAAGTGTAAAAAAAGTATATTTGATTAAAGTTCATTCTAAGTTTTATTAAAAATGCATTTACTTTCTTTTAAAAAATCCGCAATTACTTTTTGGGCAACCCAATAGCTACCATATAGACCGAGTGGCCTCCCACTTCAGCTCATTGAACTAGTTCAGTAAATTGTTTTTATATCTTTTGGTCTTTTGGGCAATGTACCACACACTTTCTAAACTAACCCAGCTTACTTGTTCAGTAGATTTTTTACATATATATTTTGGTCTATTGAACTAATTTGGTCTACTGAACTAGTTCTTTCACACAGAGAGCTATTTTTATCTTTTTCGGGTCAAATTTTTAAACTTACCCAATTTTGTGCATTAAAGTGACCTCCCACTTCAGCTCATTGAACTAGTTCAGTAAATTGTTTTTATATCTTTGTTTATATGTCCATAGTGGCATGGAGCGGATTATTATCTGCACCATCTTTTTAATATAATCTAACCTAACCTATATCTTTCTTTTGAACTGAACTAGTTCGTTCCTTTATTCACAATGCGCCACACGCTTTCAAGTTAAACTAATATAGCCCACTAGTTGCATAGATTATTTTCATATAAATTTTGGTCTATTGAACTAGTTCTTTCACTAGTTTAGTGGGTGATTTTCGCCTGCACTGCGGCACGCCGTTTGCACTCTACTATAAAAAGGAGGCCCCTTATCATTGAACCCAAAACTTAAATGGGACAGCACTCATTGATATGTGAGAATTTTGCCCCTGTTCCTTAATGGGTAAATTGCAATTTGCAAGCCATACAGAAGTTCACACCTAATTGTGAAAGACTGACTTTCAGTGGGAGTGGAATCCCATAAAAAAGATAGTAAATTTGATTTCTGAAGCATGCCGATTTTATTCAAATTGTTTAGAATTGCTAAAATAGCCTTCAAAATTACCTCAAAAACATCGTTGGGAGAACTTGCCATTCGTGAAAATACAGCTACCATTTGATCGAAAATACAGTAAATTTGGCCCTACAAACTAAAACTATTTAATTCGAATTTTCCCCAACAGCTTAGTGATTGATTTTCCCCTCAACACTGCCAGTAACACCCAATGTGCTGAGTTAACCGAGTTCAATGCTTTCCAACGCTTAGCGTCATATTTATTTACTTGTCATAGTTAATATTGACCACTGTGTATGCCTTTACATGTTTGAGTCAATCGCTCAAATATGTACACAAAAATATTTACCTAAATAGTACATCTTTCATGTTACAATGGACTAAGTAAACAGATATAAATGTAAATATTCATAGGGCCCAAACTTTTATACACTTTTATATATATATATGCAATTTCTATAGACCACCAAAATGGTGATGATGATGATTGGGGTGATGATGACGATGATGTTGTTTGTTACCATTAATGATATTTTGCAATGATAGTTGTTGGTATTAAGCCATAATTATTGGGTTAATGAGTGACTGAACGGATTATAGGGTATGACCGCCATTGCCATCATCGTCATCATAACAAGATCTTATGCCTTTATTTATGAAAGTCATAAAAAGTAACCCATCATTACTGATAACAAGTCGTAAAGCATTCCCTAAAGCGTTATTACATTGTTGCAACGTATACATAGTGACAGGACACTTTATCTAAGATGTTGACATAGTAGAAATAGTTCCCTATGGCTTTCTTGCCAGAGCGCCATAGACTCACAGACACATAGTTTTTGTGATGGCCGAGTAATACAAAGGGAATAGACATTGACATAGACATAACGTTAAATAAAAGCAATACCATCGAACATATAAAAACTGCATTTGCTAAAGAAGAATGAATATGGATGAAGAATAATGGTATTTAACTTTTTTTAATATGCAAAGTAAACATTGACTCTTAAAGAGGAGGTTAGAACCACAAGTCTGCAAGGTACTAAAACTTGTAGGTTAAGATAGCATACCTCTTCAATTAGTAAAAAAAAAAGAATATGTTGGAAAGTTGAAAAAGATGTCAGTTCACTGAAGCGGTGATTGGTGTACACCGGTCCAATCAGCCTTCCTTTGGTTTATCAATCAAAAGAAGACCGATCCGGTACTCAGAGTTTATAAGTCAGATGGGTGGTCGATGGCGAAAATTACCGAGAGGTGGTCTGATCCCAAAGAAATGACGGCTTGACAGGATACGTTACTCAGGAGATTAGGGGATGCAATGGAAAAGTCTGGCGAGCTGCTGCAGCTCCTCGTAATTCTAATGGGGGCATCCTCATTTACCTTGCAAAATGTTGAGCCTTCAATCTGTTCTGCCAAAGCTATGGCCCGCTGGTATTTACCTAGGGGAGAATGTCATAAAGTGTGATGCGTATTAAATTCCCCTAAAACCAGGCGATTATGACCCAAAAATAGTCCAATAATGTCGTGGCTGTAAACTTGGCCATTAATTGAGACACAACTACCAGCGGCTACACGTTGTATAACTCTATCCCCGTAGTACCAGACTTGACTGCTATCCCCACACATTCCATGAAGGGGCTACTAGCGCCAGGCGTAAGCTAGATGGGTCTATACTGCACGGAATGGTTGTTTATATGGAGGTGGTGGTCCTCATCAAGCTATTGAAGGTGAGCGAGCTCGGCGCGCCGATCGCCGTGGGAACACGGTGGCCATTGGTTATTTAAAGGCGCCAATAACCCACCTTGTCATATCGAGGATCATAGGCATTCAGTATTTGTGCAAGAGACGGTACCGCCTAAGCTCTCACTGAGACTCTCCGCCCGATACCAGTGATGGTACGCGACTGCATATGCATTTTGCCAAAGCTACTCGTTATCTAAGGGATAACGCCATGAAACGTGATGCGCATTAAAGTCTAGTAGAACTTAGACCACTAATCTCTGACCTGTAAACTTTGCCATTAACTGGATCACAACTACCAACCGACGGTTCTTGTTGTAGCCACATTTTCATTTGGAGGTGGCGATCCTCTGCAAGCTCCTGAAGGTGCGCAACCTTGTTTCGGTCCAAAAGACTGATCGCCGTGGGAACACGCTGAACATTGGTTACTTAAAGACGCCAATAACTTGCCTTGTCATATCGAGCATAATAGGCACTCAGTATTTGTGCAAGAGACGGTGCCGTCCGATCTCTCACAGAGACTCTCCGCTCGATGCCGCTGATTGTACGCGACTGCCGTTACAGCTACTCCGTATGGAGCGCTCGGCCGCTCGCAGCTAAGTTTCTCGTTACAGCTATGAGCACTACACAGATCGGACCTCCATGTTCCAGTCTGTGTGGAGTACACAGCTATCCCGTGTGGTAGTTATCCTCACCTAATGCTGGCGACATTTATGAGGTACTAAGTCAAGTCGTTGGTGAAAACACGTATTGGAAGTGTTGAAAGAAGCATTCAAGTGTTTGGGCTTTCTTAAGCGGTGCAAGAAATATTTCACCTCTTCTGATCTTCTCAATATATATACTACCTACATCAGTTCGAGGATGGAATATAAGACTCATATATGAGCAGGAGCTCCAAAATCATCCTTGGAGCTACTTGACCGGGTTCAATGGAGAGCGATGGTGTTGATTGGGGACAGTAGAGTATCCAACTCTATTGCTAGTATTGAACATCGTGGGAATGTGGGTAGCGTTGTATTGGTCTATCGTTATTTTCATGGCGTGTGTTCCAGGGATATTCTTCTTTTCATCCCTGGTGTTAGGATGTTCACCGGGAATACAAGGAACTCATACCTGTTTGTAATTGATTGGCCAGTCGACTGAACCATTCGTTACCGAGAAAATTCATTTTTCGCCCGAACCATTCGTATGTGGAATCGACTTCCGGCTAATGTCTTTCCCACCGACATTGACGTTCAGAAATTTAGGACGAATATCAATAAACACTACTCTCTCTTTCAAAGCGACTCATTATCTAAGGAATAATGCCATGAGACGTGATGCCCATGAAAGTCTCCTAGAACCAGGCGATTATGGCCAGACAGTAGGCCACTAATGTCGGACAAGTAAACTTGGCCATTAACCGGGCCACAACTACCAACCGGCGGTATATACACGTTTTATAACTCTATCTCGGCAATAGCGGAGTTTACTGCTATCCCCATACATGTCACTGGCACTAGGCGCAGGTGAGATTGTTTTATACTGCACGGAATGGTGTAGCAGACCATTCCGACACCTACACTCCTTAAACAGTCCTTAAGTAGCACATTGTGTTCGGGACAACTGTGCAAGCTGCAGGTATTAGTCAGCTTTGTCTTCTGTATCGCTGCAACCATATAATTGCTTGACTCACAAAATCTACTAACGCGTCGATCGTGTCTCGGAGACCATTGCAATTCGACTGCAATAATGATACACTTTCTTCCACTAGCCCGGCAATATTAGTGCTGGGTTGTTGCTGTTGCATATATTGCAGAACTTCAGAATTCGGAGGGGTCACATAGTCCGACGGCGAGGACGACGAAGTTGACAACGACGACGCTTGTGACCCACTGCTGTTAATGTTCTCACCTTGCAACATATTCAGTGTGACTATACTCTCGTAATGACATAAGGCCAGAGCAAAATCGCAAATGCACCGTTTACACCTCACCGAAACTGACCGATAATGGAAGCGGTCTGGCAAATCGAACAGAACCAGGATCCGGGATTATTTTCTATCCCGACACGGCCTAAAATCATGCGGGGAAGGCACTCCGAGATGTGTCCCATATCGAAAAAAGGACAAACATGTACACTAAGGCGACAGCCCTTGTCGTTGAAACATTTCATCAGTCCAATTCAGTAAGTACAACCGGTTGCCATAGCATTGTAAATTTCATTGCATATCCTATGGCACATTATTTCATACGAATTTTCAGTAGCATAATTTTGGCCGTTTTCAAACGATTTAAAATTAATTTAAATTTTAAAACCTACTTTTAGGTGTGAACAAAGGACGAACATGTACACTGTGGTGGCAGTCCTTGTCGTTGAAACACTCCATCCGGTCAATCCGGTAAGTAAAACCGGTTGTCATAGCATTGTAGATTTCATTGCATACCCTATGGCATATTATTTAATTTGAATTTTCGGTGGCGCATTTTTGGGCGTTTTCAAAAGTTGTAAAAATTTATTTAAATTTTAAAGCTTACTTTTTGGGGTACCTCTCCCCTGACAGAACAAGAACGCACATGTACACTGAGGCGGCGGTCTTGCCGATGAAACACTCCATCCGGTCAATCCGGTAAGTACAACCGTTTACCATGCAAACGCAAATTTGCCCATGGACATTCCATTAAGGAACTGGGGCAAACTTCTCACAAACCAATGAGTGCTGTCCGATTCAGTTTTAAGCTCAATGATAAGGGACCTACTTTTTATAGCCGAGTCCGAAGGGCGTGCCGCAGAGCGACACCTCTTTGGGGAGAAGTTTTTTTCATGTCAAAGTACCTCACAAATGTTGCCAGCATTAGGAGTGAATAACCACCATCAAATTTTTATGATGTTCTCACCAGAATTCGATCCCAGGCATTCAGCGTCATAGGCGGACATTCTAACCTCTGCGCTACGGTGGCCTCCACACCGCTTGCCATAGTATAGTAGATTTCATTGCATAACTTATGGCATATTATTTAATTTGAATTTTTAGTTGCACATTTTTGGGCGTTTTCAAAATGTTTAAAAAAGAATTTAAATTTTAAAGCCTACTTTTTGGCGCTTTTAATTTAAAATCACTAATCTTAAAATTTTTTCACCATGCAATCAAGAATATATTTATACTTTAAGGGGTCTTAGACGCATATTTCGCGGTGTAACAAACAGAATGACGAAATTAGTATAACCCCATCCTATGGTGGAGGGTATAAAAACAGAATATGGTAGAAAATGGAAAATGGTGTCAGTTCACTGAAGCGGTGATTGGTGTACGCCGGTCGAATCAGCCTTCCTTTGGTTAATCAATCAAAAGTAGGCCGATCCGGCGCTCAGAGCTTATGAAGTCAGGTGGTCAGACGATGGTGAGAATTACCGAGAGGTGGTCTGATCCCAAAGAAATGACGGCTTGCCAGGATACGTTACTCAGGAGATCAGGGGATGCAATGGAAATGCCTGGCGAGCTGCTACACCTGCTCGTAATTCTAATGGGGGCATCCTATTTACCTTGCAAAATGTTGAGCCTTCAATCTGTTCTGCCAAAGCTATGGCCCGCTGGTTGTTACCTAGGGGAGATTGCTATGAAGTGTGATTCGCAAAAAAATTCCTCTAAAACCAGGCGATTATGGCCAAAAAATAGTCTAATAATGTCGTGGCTGTAAACTTGGCAATTAATTGAGACACAGCTACCAGCGGCTACACGTTGTATAACTCTATCCCCGCAGTACTAGACTTGAGTGCTATGCCCATACATTCCACGAAGGGGCTACTAGCGCCAGGCGTAAGCGATATGGGTCTATACTGCACGGAATGGTTGCTGTTGTTGTTGTAGCCACATTTTCATGTGCAGTTGGCGATTCTCATCAAGCTCCTGTAGGTGAGTAAGCTCCTTCCGTTCCAAAGCATCGATCGCCGCGAGAACAGGGTGGGCACTGGTTATTTAAACTACTCGTTATCTAAGGGATAATGTCATGAAACTTGATGCGCAATAAAGTCTCGTAGAACTAGGAGATTATGAGTAGATAGAAGGCCACTAAGGTCTGGCTTGTAAACTTGGCGATTAACTACGTCCCAACTACCACCCGGTGGTATGTACACTTTGTTTAACTCTATCTCGGCAATGCCGGAGTTGACTCTTATCCCCCTACAATCTATGTAGGGGTCACCAGTGCTAGGCGTTAGAGAGATTAGTCTATACTGCTCGGAACGGTGTTTTACGAAGGCCAATCCCCCACCTCCACTTCTTACGTAGCACATTTTATTCGTGACAACTGTGCAGGCTGGAGGTGTTGCTCAGCTTTGTGTTCTCATTAGTTCTACAATCTCGTCGATCTCGGAGACCACTGCAATTCAATTGCAAGAACTAAGTGAGCAGCGCCGGTCTGGCAATATTGAGGCTGGGGTCTCGCTGTTGCATATATTGCCGAACGTGAGACTTCGGAGGGATCACATAGTCCGACGGCGAGGACGCCGATGGTCACAACGACGACGCTTGTGACCCACTGCTGTTAATGTTCTCACAACACCTTGCAACATATTCAGTGTGACTATACTCCCGTAATGACATAAGGCCAGAGCAAAATCGCAAATGCACCTAGCGCATGCACCGTTTACACCTCACCGAAACTGACCGATAATGGGAGCGATCTGGCAAATCAAACAGAACCAGGATTCGGGATTATTTTCTATACCGGAACGGCCCAAAAGCGTGCGGGGAATGCACTCCGAGATGTGCCTCTCCCATATCGAAAAAAGGACAAACATGTACACTAAGGCGATAGCCCTTGTCGTTGAAACATTTCATCGGTCCAATTCAGTAAGTACAACCGGTTGCCATAGCATTGTAAATTTCATTGCATATCCCATGGCACATTATTTCATACGAATTTTCAGTTGCATAATTTTGGGCGTTTTCAAACGATTTAAAATTAATTTAAATTTTAAAACCTACTTTTAGGTTTGAAAAAGGACGAACATGTACACTGTGGTGGCAGTCCTTGTCGTTGAAACACTCCATCGGGTCAATCCGGTAAGTACAAGAGGCTGCCATGGCATTGTATATTTCATTGCATACCCTATGGTATATTATTTCAATTGAATTTTCGGTGGTGCATTTTTGAGCGTTTCAAAAGTTGTAAAAATTAATTCAATTTTAAAGCCTATTTTTAGGGTGCCTCTCCCATGACAAAAAAAGAACGAACATGTACACTGAGGCGGTGGCCTTGCCGATGAAACACTCTATCCGGTCAAACCGGTAGGTACAACCGCTTGCCATAGTATTGTAGATTTCATTGCATACCATATGACATATTATTTCATTTGATTTTTCAGTTGCATATTTTTGGGCGTTTTCAAAAGATTTAAAAACGAATTTAAATTTTAAAGCCTACTTTTTGGCGCTTATAATTTAAAATCACTAATCTTAAAATTTTTCCACAATACATATTTTATTCCCATTTAAAGCCTATTTTTTGACGTTTTCCAAAGATTTAAATAAACTTATTGAGATTCCATTGCAGTATTTTAACTAGATTTTTAATGCCTACTTTTTGGAATTCATTATTTAAATCCATTTACCTTAACAATTATCCGAAATACACGATATATATATATATAGAAAAGTGAGGGGATCTGCACTCTGAGTGCAGAGATGGGAGACACCAAATGCAGAATAGGATGACTGAAGATTCCTAGTGGAGAAGAGAGGACTGTAGGTTTTTTTGTTGTTTTTGGAAGCTATTATTTCTCAATAGGGAGAAATAATAACCTCATTGCAGCAGTTACCCAAAATGATAAGACAAAAAAACAATAGCCGTAAGTATGATTTCAACGTTAAAAGCTTTATTCAAAGGAGTGAAGACAAGAAAACAGGGAAGAGAAGATATGTTCACCTTTTCGTGGTTTTGCCAGAAGTGAAGCTAAATACCTTCACATATGAAAGGGAGATCTTTTAGTACTTAAAACCTTAGCGCTTATTGTATAACCGCTTAGCATATGTGGTATAGAAATTCAAGTAAATCTGTTAGTTGATTCACAATAAGAAACATTAGGAAATTCAGTTTTTAGATTTAAATTTATGTAAATAGTTAGGCACAAAACTTCAATTTTGTCCACACCATATCCTCATAAAAAATATTCGTAAATTCTCTTAAATAAATGCCACAATAAAATATCTTTATCTATTCCTTGAAGTATGCAATTATTTTTAGTCTCAATGATTCATATGTTTAATTAAAATGAAATCAGTCTATGAATCGATTCAGACCATTCTTGGCATAGTTGTTGAAAGTCATACATTTCAATGCCTACTTTTTGGCGTTCATTGTTTAAATCCACTAACCTTAACATTTATCCGAAATACACACTATCTTCCCATTTTCAGTACTTTCATGGACATCCTCATAACAAATATTCAAATAAAAATAAAAATTAAGAGAATAAAAATATTCTCTTAATTAATTGCCATACCAACATTTCTATCTCTATTCCTAGAAGTATGCAATCATTTTTAGTCTCAACTAATCATATGCTTAATTAAAATGAATCACCACCATATGACTCTTTCCTAAATATAGCACTTGCCACAAACTAATCCTTTCTAAATATGAAGAATTGCATGATGGATTCATCATGAAAAAAAAAAACCCAATAACTGTCTAATGAAGTGAATGAGCACTCTTTCCTTTTTTTTCACATAAGAGCTCCTATGATATTTATACTTGTGAAAAACAAAACATATCTGTTAAGACTGTCACTTATCCACTTGACACTTAAAAATTTGGGCCAATTTTAATAATAGAGCATGAAATCAGATAACAATAATCTAGGTATGCATATTTTATATGGTATTTCTTTTTGGGGGTTTCTTTGTAGTAATTGACAATTTAAAATACCATTAATTATGCTGCTTAATTTTTTTGTTATCATATCATATCTTTGTCGTATACAAAACAATTATTGTTTGTTTGCTTTTCTTTATCACAATGATAAACAAAAATTTGTATGTAATGCCATTTTGTTTTTGAACATGAGCTTTTTTTAATGGTTTTATTAGGCGTGTTCATGTCAAGTCATAACATCGAGGCTATTTTTTATGGGGAAAGGTGAATGTTGTTATAAAGATTTTGAAACTCAAGGTTAGGCCTATTCCTTAGTTCAATCGAACCAACGACCTCTTTAGCAAATGAGCTAGATACTAAAAACTAACTTAATTTTCCATGAATATTCCATTAAGGAATAGGAGATCAGGGAATCAGCTACAGACACTTCTCAGTAAAATGGCTTCAATCGGCCCTGGATATAGCATTCAAGGCGTACATTGAACAAGATCCTTTACATTAATAAACAGTTGAATGCTACTTTTATAAACTACATGGCCAATGAAGGAAAAACTTTCAATGCTTTAGCCACGATAGCACTATTTTCGTGGTTTATAAATCATGAATTTCTTCATGATTCTGCCCATCTTTTTATCTTTGCAAACTTACTGCGTTTCAAATAGTAGCAAGGGCATTTTCAACTTACCTGAAATAAAAAAAAATATAATTAGTAAATATTAAAAGTATTATTATTATATATAACACGTGAAAGCGTGCGTTTGGCCGGGCCGAATCTTTAATAATAATGATAATGGATAACTATGGCTATGCTATTGGAGGTATATCACGTTATGGACCGATTAGGGCCATATTTAGTTTGGATGTTGGAGACCATATTGGAAGTCCTTGTGCAAAATTTCTGCCAAGACGAATAAGAATTGCGCTAAAAACTAAAATCGGGAGATCAGATTATATGGGAGATTAGCTGACCCGGGCCCGCTCCGCTGCGCCTTCTTTTACTTAATATGGAACAAAAGTTTCATTGGAATATTTATTTTCGACAATTAAAGAGCTTTTAGTGAAATACCATGCTACGAAAATAGTATATCGCTTGACTAACAGTCAATAAACAGACCAATAAAGACCCATGTGGTCTTTATTGGTCTACGAATTTAAGTTTAGATGTAAGGTGTACTCCATTCTTAAAACACTTTATTCCAGCCCGATATTCTCATGATATCTGATTTAGGGGTGTTCTCGGGGGTTAGGTGGTCCCCCAGGCACTTGGCCCTAAAAAGATATCAATATTTGGAAGTTGTTATGGTGGTGGGACGACCCCTAGACAGATGGTCCCCAATGTTGATATCAGATATGTGATCTACTCCCAAATACCTTAATTTGAGCCCCATATTTCCATAATCGGCAAACATCGCCGGATTGGAGGGTGTTTTGGGAGATGGGCGGCCACGCAGTGAGTTGGCCTATCTGTTTCGCGCTCTACTCTACAAACCCTCTTATTTGAGCCTCATATCGCTATAGTCAGCAAATACTTCCAATATGTTTAGTGTTGTGGGGGTGGGGTGGCCCCATACAAAATTTTCCCGAATATTGATATCAGATTCGTGCTTTACGCCCAAAGACCTTTCATTTGAGCCCCACATTGCTATGGTCGTAAATTTGTCTCCTTTGGGGAATGTTTTTGATGAGAGGCGGCCCCCCAAACAGTTGGTCGCATATTTTGATATCGGGTTCGCATTCCACATTCAAATACCTTTTATTTAAGTCCCCTATTCCCATGGTCAGTAAATAAGTTCTGTTTGGGGGGTGTTTTGGGGAAGGGGTGGACCCCCAAAAACGTGGTCCCACATTGGGATATAAGATTCGTATTCTACTCGCAAATACTTTTCATTTGAGTCCCATATTGCCAAAATGGTAAATATGTCCTATTTAGGGGTGTTTTGGGGGTTGGGGTGGTCCCCCTAACACTTGGCCCGACAATCGGATATCAGATACGTTTTCTTATCCTAAATACCTTTCATTTGAGTCCCATATTGTCGTGATTTGTCTAAATATATGTTTGGTAGGTTTTAGGGTGGGGCGGCCCCCCTAGGTACCCCATCCGAAATTTGGATACCAAATTTTTATTTTTAGGGTACTATATGAGAGCACACATAATTTCACTTAAATCGCATCACACATCTCCGAGATCTGGCGATTCTGAAAATTAGGGTAAGGGGGAGGGTCCGCTCCCCCTTCAGATATCAAAAAAAATGTAGTACCCTATTTTTACCACGGGATCATTATGTATCATCTGTGAAAATTTCAAGAAAATCGGTTCAGCCGTTTCTGAGTCTATAAGGAACACACAAACATATAAACAAACAAACACAAATTGATTTTTATATATAAGATTTAACAGGTTATTAACCGATTCAGACCATATATGACACGTATGTTGAAGGTCATGGGAGAAGCCGTTGAACAAATTTTCAGCCAAATTGGATAATAATTGCGCCCTCTATGGTTTCTATGGCAGCTATATCAGGTTATGTAGCAATATACAATAGATATGAAGCGATTCAGACCATACTTGGCACAGTTGTTAAAAGTCAGAACAAAACACTTCATGCAAAATTTCAGCCAAATCGGATAATAATTGCGTACTCTAGACGCTCAAGAATTCAAGATCCGAAATCGATATTATATGGAAAGGCAAAATTTCAGACAAATCGGATATTAATTACGCAATATAGGGGCTGAAGAAGTCAAGATCCAAGTTCGGTATATATAACAGCTATATCAAAATATGGCTAAATCGACTTGACGATCAGGAATATATACACTTTATGGGATCTTAGTAAGTATAGGCTCGTCTATGGTGGAGGGTATAAAAAGCTTGGTACCAAAATTTTGGATGTGGCGCCTAAGGAGGCCGCCTCACAACTAAAAGCCGCAAACGGAGTACTCGTCTAAAGACCGCAGCCATTGTATTTTGATATGTGTAACTTAATATCGTCGTCATACAGCTCACACAGCTCGTGGTTCATATGTCGCCTATAGTCTCCATTAACACAAACTGGTCCATATATTATAAGAAGAATCTTTCTCTCAAATACTTCAAGTACTGCCTCATCTGATTTCACAAGACCCCATGCTTCAGAACCATATAACAATACGGGTAGACTTCTTGAGCCCCTGGACAGTTGTTGGAAGTCGTAACAGAATACCGCATACAAAATTTCAGCCAAATCGCAAAATCGCATTTCCAAATCGGATGAAAATTAAGGCTTCCAGGGGCTCAAGAAATCAAATCGGGAAATCGGTTTATATGGGAGCTATATCAGGTTCTCGATCGATTTGCACCGTACTTGGTACAGTTTTTGGAAGTCACAACAGAACACTATTAAATCAGCCAAATCAGCCAAAACTTGTGTTTTCCATGGGCTTAAGAAGTAAAATCGGGAGATTGGTTTGTATGGGTGCGGTTTATGGGCTGATGGCATCATTGGACCGTACTTCTTAAAAGATTATTTGAATCGTAACGTAACTGTGAAGAACAGAAAACTATGTGGAAACTTTCAGCCAAATCGGACGAAACTTGTGTTTTTCATGGGCTAAAGAAGTCAAATCGGGAGATTGGTTTATATGGGTGCGGTTTATGGGCTGGTGGCATCATTGGACCGTACTTCTTCAAAGATTATGTGAATCGTAATGTAACTGTGGATGGTGAGCGCTAACGTGAGATGATATCCAACTTCTTTTATACCTAAAATTCAAGAGCTTGACTTGCATGACATGTGATTTAAAAAAGACTATGGCACATGCCACACAGCTCGCATAACAATGGATTTGTTGAGAGGCGAGTTTGGTGAACATTTGATTTCACGTTCGGGACCGGTCAATTGGCCGCCTAGATCGTGCGATTTAATGCCTTTAGACAATTTTTTGTGGAGCACTGCTAAAGCTCATGTCTATACAGACAAGCCCGTTTCAATTGATGCATTGGAAGACAACATTAAAGCATTTAGTTGTGAGATACCGGTCAAAATGTTGAAAAGAGTATGCTAAACTTGGATTGAGCGGATGGTCCATTTGTGACGTAGTCACAATCTTCAAATTCAACTTCAAACATTTAGTTATATGGACCGTACTATTGATTCAAATAAAGAATTCATGAATATTTCTGAATTTTATGTGTTTTTTTTATAAAAATTTTCATAGGTCTTAAAAAATCACCCTCTATATCAATGGAGGTGGCTTTCCAAAGAACTTAGTAACCATTTACTAGTTTTTGTATTTTTCTTAACACCACATATGTTTTAGACCCCCCTTGCAATATACGATTCACGTTTTTCGCAGTTCCCCATCCCCCACCTAAGAATCTCTTTTACCACACAGCTAAGCATTTTATGGTCATTTCATTTACCGTCAAATCCATATGTGTCAATGATCAATTATCCATCCCCAGGGTATATTGGGGTTTATTTCTTTTACTTTGTGATGCTTTGTTTCGTTTCGTTCTTTTTCCCCCTTTTGGGTTTTGTTGCTTTTCCGAAAGCAATGAAAAAAAGTGGGTCATATATTTTTGGAACCTGTCTTAATTGCAAGTCAGGAAGTTTGTTGGGTGAGCATTGTCGGCTTCCCTTTTTTTGGTAATGATTGATTTGTGGTTGAGTAAATGGCCGCTAGAGAGTAGTAAATCAAAAATGTTGCTATTTTAGACTCATGTGCCGTCATATATGGAAAACAAAGTTAACTGGAAGCAAGAACCACTAAGAAGGTAAGATTTAATCTTTGAAAAGATAACATCTATTCTTTAACATAATCATTATCAATAACTTTTTGAATAATCTTTGGGCTTAGATTGGTATAAGATTTCTAAAAATTTATTAATTTGAGTTATGACTATCTTGATGCTAAATATTACCGCAATTTAAACACATTTTATTTAGTTGTGGTTACCTTAAAATTTTCTTAATTATGGGGAATTTTGTTGTTGCACCAGCTACTACTGCTGTCTTCACCTATAAAGAGTTATAAAATGCCTAAACATTCAACCTTAAGGCAACTACCATGATTTGGTGAAAGTCTATGACTGCCCTTTTTCTACACTTTTAAATTTTTATACCCACCACCATAGGATGGGGGTATACTAATCTAGATATTCCGTTTGTAACACATCGAAATATTGACCTAGTACCCCATAAAGTATTTATATTCTTGAACAGCTCGAAGATCTAAGTAGATTTAGGCATTTCCGTCCGTCCGTCCGTCTGTCGAAATCACGATAGCGGTCTAACGCGCAAAGCTAGCCGCTTGAAATTTTGCACAGATGCTTTATTCTTATTGGGTTGCCCAAAAAGTAATTGCGGATTTTTTAAAAGAAAGTAAATGCATTTTTAATAAAACTTAGAATGAACTTTAATCAAATATACTTTTTTACACTTTTTTTTCTAAAGCAAGCTAAAAGTAACAGCTGATAACTGACAGAAGAAAGAATGCAATTACAGAGTCACAAGCTGTGAAAAAATTTGTCAACGCCGACTATATGAAAAATCCGCAATTACTTTTTGGGCAACCCAATATATACAAAATTCAATTTGTGTTTGTTTGTTCCGTATAGACTCGAAAACGGCTAAACCGATTACCTTGACATTTTCTCAGATAGTGTAGGAAACATAGCCTATATAATTTTTTGATATCGTGAGGGGAGCGGACCCTCCCCTTACCCAAAAAGTATTACCCAAAAATAAAAGTGGACCGATCGGGACAATATGGGATTCAAATGAAAGGTATTCAAGAGTAGAGAACGAATTTCATAAAAAAGTTGGATCCACGTACCTGGGGGACCACCCTAGCCCCAAAACCCCTTAAAATAGGTTTATTTGACGATCATGACAATATGAGACTCAAATGAAAGGTAATCGGGAGTAGATTACGAATGTGGTTAGAAAGTAGGAAGAGGCTGTACAATTTATTGATAACGGAAGGGGGCGGACCCTCCACCGTTATCCCAAAAACACCACCCAAAATCAAAAGTGTCCCGATCGGGACAATATAGGTATCAAATGAAAAGTATGCGGGAGTAGATAACGAATCTGGCATACAAATTCATGTCGAAGTATTGGGGGTCACCCCACCCCCACAAAACGCCCAAAATGGGCACATTAGCCAATCACGGATATATGGGACTCGGTTTGTTTGATCCGTATAGACTGAAAAACGGCAGAACCGATTTTGGTCTGGAAGGAAACATAGGCTTTATAATTTTTCGGTATCGGAAGGGGGACGGACCCTCCCCCTTATGCCAAAAACACAACCCATAATTAAAAGGGAACCGACCAGGACAATATAGGTATCAAATAAAAGGTATTGGAGAGTAGAATACGAATATGGTATTAAAATGTGAGTGTTAGTACCCATCGGGCAGCCCCAACCCCAAACCTCCCCCTAAAAGACATATTGGACGTACATTTCAATGTGGGGCTCAAATGAAAGGTATTCGAGAATAGATTTCGAATATGGCATACAAAATCAGATCGAAGTATAGGGGGTCACACCACCCCTCAAAAACGCCATTAGACCCATTATGTCTATATGATACTTAGCTGAGCCGATTTTCTTAAAATTTTCATAGATTGTTTTCGTTTGTGTGGAAGGAAACATAGGCTATAAAATTTTTGATATCGGGTGGAGATGGACCCTCCCCCTTACCCCAAACCTCCCATATTCCAAAGTGGTCCGATGGGAACAATAAGGGTATGAAATAAAATGTATTGGAGACCAGCAAATGAATATGGTTTTAAAATTTGTGTCCAAGTAACCAGGAAACTGAATTGGAAGTGTCACATTCAGGAGCATACTGAGAAGGCTCTCAAATTTTGGGCACTATGTAGACGGGCCGTAGGCTCGAATGGGGCCCCAGGATTAGACCAATACTTACTTACGCCTCAGTAGTTTGGTGGACTGTTATGGAGAAAAAGTGCAAGCTTAAGACCATACAACAGATTCAAAGAACATGTTGTCTTGGCATAGGCGGAGCGATGAGGACCACGCCCACTAGGGCACTGGAGACTATTCTAGATATTCGACCCATTGACATACAGATTAAGTGTGAGGCAGCTATGAGACTTAAGGCAATGGGAGAATGGATTGAGGATGGGAGCAGCTCATACCATCGCGGTATAATCGAGGCGGAAAACTGGAAGGAAGGCAAGAGGTTTCCGATCGGATACTTGAGACGACACTTGACTTCGAGTGAGAGACGCTGCTGCCAGCGACACAGTCTTGGATTGACGGAATCCTAGTGTCATCATGTTACATGGATGGATTGAAGCTAGAGAAGAGGGTGGGCCTAGGGGGAATCCTGGGATTGAGATTTGATTTAAACTGCCTGACCATAATATGGTCCTGCAGGCGAAGATCCGGGCGATCACAGAATGCGTGAGGTTGTTTGGTGCTAACTCAAGAACATCATGTGTAAACATCTTTACAGACAGTTAACTGGACATAAAAACCATAACAGCCAGGACAGTTAAGTCACGAACTGTCTAGTTGTGTATGAAGGAAATTAACGCCTTCTCTGATAATGGCACAATCCGCATCGTTTGGATGCCGGGCCATAACGAAGTAAGGGGAAATGAAAGGGTACACGATTTGGCGGTGAAGGCCAGGGGACTGCTATCAATAAACTTGGTTAACCCGAAGCCTTTTGGGTCGACGCAGTCCGAGTTAAGGACGTGGGCTACGAACGCGCATGAACCACTGTGAAATAGCGAAACGGTCGGTAGGACGACGAAAATCCTATAGGGAGATCCGAATTTAGAGAAGACCGGGCTATTAGTGAAAGGAAGTAAGAAGGAGGTCAGTATAGCTATTGGTATCATAGACGGACACATACGACTACGAGCTCACTTATGTAAAATCGGTGCAGCAAGTGATAGCATGTGTAGGGCATGTGGAGAAGATGATGAAACGTTGGAGCATTTCCTTTGTCATTGCCCGGCTTTCGCGTCCAACAGATACCGGTACTTAGGTGGAGACACAATACCAGACATGAACCAACTCAAGGGAGTGGTTTTGAAAACAATTAACAATTTTGTAAGTAAAGTAAAATTTTCCTTTTAGAGGTTACTTTATAGTTTTTAGAGTGCACAACAAGCTGATTTTTGGCTTAGGTGTATGTCCATAGTGGCATGGGGGGGGGGGGGGGGGGGATTAATATCTGCACCCTCTTTGCAACTAAACCTAACCGATTCTCTGGAAATTTTGCAGGAACGATTTTCTTATGACTCTTAATATTACTGGTGAATTTCATTGAAATCGGTTCAGATTTAGGTATAGCTCTCATTTATATATATCGCCCGATTTTCACTCCTAGAGCCACTGCAAACGCATTTATCGACCAATCTACCTATAATTTTGTACAACGCTTTCCTCGACGACTGCCACAATATCCGAGAAGTTTGCTCGAAATCGGTTCAGATTTAGATATATCTCTCACATATATATGTTCGTCCGATTTTGAGAAATATTGCAATAAAGTGCTCATTTGTTAACCGATTAGCTCGAAATTTGGCAGGAGGGATTTTCTTATAACTTTAGGCATTACTGGTGAATGTCATAGAAATCGGTTCAAAATAAGATATAGCTGTCACATATATAAAGCCCGATTTTTACTTCTAGAGCCACTGCCAACGCATTTATCGACCAATCTTCCCAAAATTTTGTACAACGCTTTCCTCGACGACTTCCAAAATATGTGTTAAGTTTGGACGAAATCGGTTCAGATTTTGAGGCACCATGTATTCGTTCGTCCGATTTTGAGAAATTTTGCAATAAAGTGCTCATTTGTTGACCGATTAGGTCGAAATTTGGCAGAAGGGATTTTCTTATAACTTTAGACATATATATATATATATATTTATATATATATATATATATATATATATATATATATATATATATATATATATATATATATATATATATATATATATATATATATATATATATATATATATATATATATATATATATATATATATATATATATATATATATATATATATATATATATATATATATATATATATATATATATATATATATATATATATATATATATATATATATATATTTATATATATTGCAGCCATATCTAAATCTGAACCGATTTCTATGACATTCACCACTAATGTCTAAAGTTATAAGAAAATCCCTTCTGCCACATTTCGACCTAATCGGTCCACAAATGAGCACTTTATTGCAAAATTTCTCAAAAATTGCAAAAAAAAAATATATATATATATATATATATATATATATATATATATATATATATATATATATATATATATATATAAATATATATATATATATATATATATATATATATATATATATATATCTATTTATATCTATATATATATAAATAGCCCGATTTTCAGTCCTAGAGCCACTGCAAACGCATTTATCGACCAATTTTCCCAAAATTTTGTACAACGCTTTCCTCGACAACTTCCACAATATCTGATATGCTTCGACGAAATCGGTTCAGACTTTGATATTGCTCCCATGTATATGTTTTCCGATTTTGAGAAATATTGCAATAAAGTGCTCATTTGTTAACCGATTCTCTGGCAGGGTATATTTTTTTTCTTATGACTCTCGACATTACTGGTGAATTTCATAGAAATCGGTTCAGATTTAGATATAGCTGCCATATATCTATTTCGCCCTATTTTCACTTCACTGCAAGCGCATTATTTACCAATTTTGCCAAAATTGTGCACAACTCTTTCCTCGATGCCTACCACAATATCTCAGAAGTTTGGTCAAAATCGGTTCATACTTCGATGTAGCTCCCATAAAAACTGATTTGACTTCTTCAGCCCCTGAAAGCCTCAATTTTCATCCAAATTGTAGGAAATTTTGCACATAGTGCTCTGTTATGACTTACAACAACTCTGCCTAGTATGGTCTAAATCGGTCTATAACCAGATATAGCTCCCATATAAACCGATCTACCGTTGTGACTTCTTCAGCCCCTGGAAGCCTAAATTTTCATCCGATTTGGCGGAAATTTTGCACATAGTGCTCTGTTATGACTTACAACAACTCTGCCTAGTATGGTCTAAATCGGTCTAAAACCTGATATAGCTCCCATATAAACCGATCTCCCGATTTGACTTCTTGAGCCCCTGGAAGCCGCAATTTTTTTCCGAATTGGCTGCAATTTCGCATGCGGTGTTCTGTTATGACTTCCAATAACTGTGTTCGGCACAGTCCAAATCGGTCGAGAACCTGATATAGCTCCCATATAAACCAATCTCCCGACTTCTTGAGCCCCTGGAAGCCTTAATTTTCATCCGATTTGGCTGAAATATAAATATTATAGCTCCCATATAAATTGATCTCCCGATTTGACTTCTTGAGCCCCGATTTGACTCTTTAACCACATACAGCGCCCATTTTTTAGTAGAATCCATGGTGGGGGGTTAAACGCTGCACTGTAAACAACCTGACTCCAATTATAAAAGACCTCCGAAAGTCTCATCTCCTGACTTTTCAGTCAGTTTGTTGTTCTTTAGAAAAATTCTTATACGTCATAATGAAGTTTCTTCTATGGAATTTTTCACATTAATAACATCTTGGTTTGGTTAAAAAAAAAACACCACACGTGCGCATGCGCAAAAAGCACAACTAAATAACATCAGCAAAATTATTATTTCATTTATTTTAGTTTTCACGGTCAAGTTTGAAGTACTTGTGCGCTATTCTCTCTCTCTCTCCATTTGCGACGACCTTAACCGGTTTTCAACGAAAAAATGTTTTGTAAAAAATTTATGCGTTTTTTTTTTGTGTGTTTGTTTCTTGCATAAAATATTTTGTTGTTTATTATTGGCTGCCAAATGCATTTGCTTAAAGACTTGTTTACTACAAACAACAACAACAAGAACAACATCAAGCAAAGGTATAAAAATGTTATTGATGAAAAATAAAACGTGATTTGTTTTAAACGTTGTAGACAATGCGATTTACGTTTGCAGCTAATGTTAAACTTAATCTTAGCCACAAGCCAATGCATGAGTCAGTCAAATATACAAATAATAGGCAGACTTATCCAACAAAGGTAGGAGGTGGTGGTTAGGAAGCACTTTTGATGGGTTGCAAATCTTTACAGTTAATATGCTCAATTAGCTGTCTAATGGATGGTAATTAATGATTATTTTTGGGGTGTTACTGTCGAACATAATTTATAGAATTAAAAAAAATGAGTACAAAAATATCATTTTATAACAAAGACTTATAATAAGACATTTTCGTCATATTAAATTAATCTCAAGGCTAGTCATCAATATATTCAGAATGATACAACATGGGCTTGAATGCAGCAAAGATGCTGCAGCTGATGGTTTGCCGATACAACTGAGTGCATACCATTTAAAATACGAAACTGCAAATAATAGGATAAGTGTCATAAAAACCTCATTTGATGGATTTCGTTAATTCACAGACACAATGGTCAATTAGCTTTCTTAGTGTTTAATGTCTCATTGTGTGGTTGAGATGGAATTTTGCTTATTAACTAAAAATAAGTAAAAGCTTGCAAAGTTTGGTCGAGCCGAATCTTATATACCCTTTACCATGGATCGCATTTGTCAAGTTCTTTGCTCGATATCTCTTTACAGGCAAAACAAAGGATAATGGATAGAATTACTATGCTATAGGAGCTATATCAGGTTATGGACTGATTCGGACCATACTTGGTTGGGATGTACAATAAGAAACCATAGTAAAGGGTAATTTTTTAAGAGCTATGGGAAAGTTTAAAAAAAAACAGTAAGGAAGGACAAAAGTCGGGCGGTGCCTATTATATAATACTAGGGTATTATACCTACCATATAAGTACAATTTGGGAGCTATATCCAATTCTAAACCAATTTTGATGGACCTCGGCGAATGTTTTCAAATGGGCTATTAAACAATCTCTATCAAATTTCGAGCAAATATGATCAAGCTGTAATAAATACGGTTGACAAATGACAACATTATTGCAAATTACCCAAAATTTGGCCAACATATAAAGGGTGATTTTTTTGAGGTTAGGATTTTCATGCATTAGTATTTGACAGATCACGTGGGATTTCAGACATGGTGTCAAAGAGAAAGATGCTCAGTATGCTTTGACATTTCATCATGAATAGACTTACTAACGAGCAACGCTTGCAAATCATTGAATTTTATTACCAAAATCAGTGTTCGGTTCGAAATGTGTTCAAATTTTGACAAATTTTGTTCAGCGATGAGGCTCATTTCTGGTTGAATGGCTACGTAAATAAGCAAAATTGCCGCATTTGGAGTGAAGAGCAACCAGAAGCCGTTCAAGAACTGCCCATGCATCCCGAAAAATGCACTGTTTGGTGTGGTTTGTACGCTGGTGGAATCATTGGACCGTATTTTTTCAAAGATGCTGTTGGACGCAACGTTACGGTGAATGAACACATTTCGAACCGAACACTGATTTTGGTAATAAAATTCAATGATTTGCAAGCGTTGCTCGTTAGTAAGTCTATTCATGATGAAATGTCAAAGCATACTGAGCATCTTTCTCTTTGACACCATGTCTGAAATCCCACGTGATCTGTCAAATACTAATGCATGAAAATCCTAACCTCAAAAAAATCACCCTTTATATGGGAGCTATATCTAAATTTCGACTCGATTTCAAGCAAACTTCCTAGATATTGTGGTAGTCGTCGAGAAAAGCGTTGTGCAAAATTTTGGCAAAATTGGTAAATAAATGCGCTGGCAGTGGCTCTAGAAGAGAAAATCGGGCGATATACGTATATGGCAGCTATATCTAAATCTGAACCGATTTCTATGAAATTCACCAGTAATGTCGAGAGTCAAAAGAAAATCGTTCCTGCCAAATTTTGAGATAATCGGTTAACAAATGAGCACTTTATTGCAATATTTCTCAAAATCGGACGAACATATATATGGGAGCTATATCTAAATCTGAACAGGTTTGGAGCAAAATTCTCTGATATTGTGGTAGTTGTCGAGGAAACCGTTGTATAAAGTTTTGGTGGGATTGGTCAATAAATGGGCTTGCTGTGACTCTAGAAGTGAAAATTGGGCGATATACGTATATGGCAGCTATATCTAAATCTGAACCGATTTCTATGAAATTCATCAGTAATGTCGAGAGTCATAAGAAAATCCTTCCTGCCAAATTTTGAGATAATCGGTTAACAAATGACCATTTTATTGCATTACTACCGCAAATCGGACGAATATATATGGAAGCTATATCCAAATCTGACAGTCGTCGAGGAAAGCGTTGTGTAAAATGTTGCCAAGATTGGTTAATAGAGGCGCTTGCTGTGGCTCTAGAAGTTGAAATCGGGCGATATATTTACATGAAAGCTATATCTATTGGGTTGCCCAAAAAGTAATTGCGGATTTTTTAAAAGAAAGTAAATGCATTTTTAATAAAACTTAGAATGAACTTTAATCAAATATACTTTTTTACACTTTTTTTCCAAAGCAAGCTAAAAGTAACAGCTGATAACTGACGGAAAAAAGAATGCAATTACAGAGTCACAAGCTCTGAAAAAATTTGTCAACGCCGACTATATGAAAAATCCGCAATTACTTTTTGGGCAACCCAATAAATCTGAACCAAATTCCATGAAATTCTTCAGTAATGTCGATAGTCAAGAGAAAATCCACCGTAGAGCAGAGGTTGACATGTCTGCCTAACGCTTGGGTTCGAAACCTGGCGAGACCATTAGCAAAAATTTCAGCAGTGGTTTTTCCCCTCCTAATGCTGGCAACATTTGTGAGGAAGTATGCCATGTAAAACTTCTCTTCAAAGAGATCGGACTCGGCTATAAATAGGAGTCCCCTTATCATTGAGCTTAAATTTAATCGGACTGCACTCATTAATATGTGAGAAGTTTGCCTTAGTGGAATGTTCATGGGCAAAATTGCATTTGTATATCAGGTTTTAAACTGATTCGGACCATGTTCGGCAGGTATTTTAGAGGCCATATGAGAAGACGTTGTGTAAAATTTCAGCCACATCGGACAACAACTGCGCCTTCTAGAGCCTCAAGAAGTATAATCAGGAGATCAGTTGATATGGAAGCTATATCAGGTAATGAACCGGTTTTAAAATTACTACTAGAGGTGATAAAAAAGTCACTGTGCAAAATTTAAGCCAATTAAGACGACAACTGCGCCCTCTAGGGGCTCAAGAAATACAATCGAGAGATCGCTTTGTATGAGAGATATATCGTCCAACGAACCGATTTAGACAATGTTTGACGCTTTAATTAGAGATCATACAAAATTTCAGCCAAACCGGCTGAGAATATCGCACTTTCGAGGATCAAGAAGTCAAGATCTGAGATCGGTATATATGTCAGCTATATCAGATAATAGATCGATTTACATCATACTTGGCATAGTTGTTGGAAGTCAAAACAAAACACCTCAGCAAAATATACGCCAAATCAGATAATAATTGCAATCTCTAGAGCCTTAAGACATCAAGCTCCGAGATCGGTTTATATGGCAGCTATATCAGGTTATAAAAAGATTGAAACCATACACGTCACAGTTGTTTGAAGTCCCAACATATTATCTCATGCAAAATTTAATCCAAATCGGATAAGAATTGCGCCCTATATAATCGAAGAAGTCAAGTTCCGAGATCGGTTGATCATTATTAGCACAGTTGATAGAAGTCAAAACAAAACACTTCATGCAAAAATTCAGGCAACTTGGATAAGAATTGTGCCCTCCTGAGGCTTAGGAAGTCATATCCAAATCTGCACCGATCTGAGCCAAATTGCAGAAAGATGTCGAAGAGCCTAACACAAGTCACTGTCCCAAATTTCGACGTCATCGGACATTAAATGCGCCTTTTATGGGCCCAAGACCTTAAATCGAGAAATCGGTCTACATGGCAGCTATATCCAAATATGAACCGATCTGGGCTCAATTGAAGAAAGATGTCGAAGGGCCTAAGACAACTTACTGTCCCAAATTTCATCAAAATCGGATAATAAATGTGACTTTTGTGAGCCTAAGATCCTAAATTGGAGGATCGGTCTATATGGCAGCTATAACCAAATCTAAACCGATCTAGGCCAAATTAACGAAGGAAGTCGAAGGGCCTACGACTACTCACTGTCCCAAATTTCATCAAAATCGGATAATAAATGCGGCTTTTATGGGCCTAAGACCATAAATGGGAGGATCGGTCTAAATGGCAGCTATATTCAATTCTGGACCGATCAGAGCCAAATTAATGAAAGATGTCCAAGGGCCTAACACAATTCACCGTCCCAAATTTCAGCTAAATCGGATAATAAATGTGGCTTTTATGGGCCTAAGACTCTAAATCGGAGGATCGGTCTATATGGCAGCTATATTCAATTCTGGGCCGATCAGAGCCAAATTAACGAAGGAAGTCCAAGGTCCTAACACAACTCCCTGTCCCAAATTTCAGCAAAATCGGATAATAAATGTGGCTTTTATGGGCCTAAGACCCTAAATCGAAGGATCGGTGTATATGGCAGCTATATCCAAATCTGGACCGATCAGAGCCAAATTGGCGAAAGATTTTGAAGGGCCTAACACAACTCCCTGTTCCAAATTTTAGCAAAATCGGATCATAAATGTGGCATTAATGGACCTAAGACCTTAAATCGGCGGATCGGTCTATATGGGGGTATATTAAGATATAGTCCGATATAGCCCATCTTCAAACTTAACTTACCTATCGACAAAAAAAGAATTTGTGCAAAATTTAAGCTCAATATCTCTATTTTTAAAGACTGTAGACTGATTTCAACATCCCCATCCTTCGGTGGTGGGTACAAAATCGTTCAAAAAACTTACCTTAAGCGATTCCTTGTTGGAGGGTAAATAAGATACGTCTCCACGACAAACTGAATGCGTTTTTATTTGCTTTTTTTGTTAGAACATTCTCCACCAAGTTTAAAACAATATTAAGCTGCTCATAATTTCTAATTTGTAATGCTGTTACTTATCATAATCCTTGTCAAAAGAATGCCGACAAAATTTGGCATAACACGTGCCTAGGACATTCTTTTTTCAAAAATGTCCTTAGCTAAGGTTGCTGTCTTTTTTTTCCTCTTGTTGTTCTTCATTCTTATTTTCTTGCCAAGAAGATGACACTTAATTTGAAGAAAACAACAAAAACATAAGCAAATGGCAGCATTTGATTTGAAGGAAATGCTAGCCATACACTTGAAGAGATAAAGGATGCGATTTGCTTGGCACACAGTTACATTCGCTCTCCCTCTCTCTCTCTCTCTCTCTCTCTTTCGCTTCATGTAGCTCTAAGATGCCTTTGCACACACACACACACATACATAGACACACTTAAACAGTTGATGTGTGTAAATGCAACCTTGTCACTTGTCATTGTTAGTGAAACTATAAGTGATTTTAAGTGTATAAGTCAAAGTCGTCTTGAGTCGTTGTTGTCGTCGTCGTCGTCGTCGTCGTAGTCTCTGGAGGGTAGACTTCAAAGTATAAGAACATGCTAAAGAGAGTGGTAGTGTGTAAGAGTGGGGTTAGTATAACTAAGAACCTTAAAAGATGTGACAAGAAGAAAGCATAAGCAAAAGAGGGGCCCTAATTTTTGGTTCATGTTTTTCTTGACGGTCATTTTTGTTTTAAAAGAAAACAGCTGACTTTTCGAGATTTTCGTTTTTTTTCCTCCATTTAATCAACTAACTGTCTTGGTCTCTTGCACCATTGACAATGGCCACATGTAAATTATTGCTGCTTTTTGCATTTCACAAAATACTCTGCGACTATAGAGTTATTCCACGTAAAGTTGTTAAGCCCTTTTCGAAATGTTGCAAAGTAGAACGAAATCATATCCCAGGGCTATGTGGGGTAATGTAGAAAAACAATATGGCAATATAGTAGCCAAGAAAATGTACAACATACAACATTAGGTGTGTTTTGGTTAAAAACTTTTACTTTAAGTTAAAAACAAAAACCATTGCCTACATTTAGGGGCAGGTTGCAGACCCAATCCCTTTAAAATTTTAATTTCAAGAAGAGTTAATTTTTTTTATTAAATTTTCAAGAAAATTAGGTTTTTATTAAATTTTCAAGCAAACGAAATTTTTCTGAAATTTTTATTTTTTATGATATTTTTTTGAAAATTTAATTTTTATGAAATTTTTTTGAAAACTTAATTTTTAATACATTTTTTTGAAAATTTAATTTTTGTCAGATTTTTTTGAAAACAAAATTTTTATCACATTTTCTTAAAAATTGAAATTTTATTTAATTTTCTTCAAATTAAATTTTAGTGAACTTTCAAGAAAATTGTTTTTTTATAAGATTTTCGTAAGAATTAATTTTTTATTCATTTTTTTTTTTTTTGAAAATTTAAGAAGTTTTAAATTTCTTAAAAATGTAATTTTTTATAAAATTTTCAAAAAAGTATATTTTTTTCAATTATATTAAAAATGAAATTGTTGCGCTTTGTTCGTTTTTTTGTCTGTTCCGTATAGACACAAAAACGGCTGAACCGATTTTCATGAAATTTTCACAGATGGTAGAGTTTTGGGCCCTATGGGAAAATAGGGTACTATATTTTTTAATATCCGAAGGGGGAGGCGGACCCTCCCCTATACCACAATTTACAAAAACGCCAGTTTTCGGAGATGCGGGCAACGATTTAAGCGAAATTCAGTATACCACCCTATGGTACCTCAAAAACACAACTAACTGTCTAGGGGGACGCCCCATCCCAAAACCCACCCGGACGGACATGTTTACCGATTAGAGCAATATGGGTATCAAATGAAAGGTGTTTAAGAATAGAGTACGAACTTGGTATAAAAATTTCGCCCAAGTGTTCGGGGGGGTTCCCCCGCCTCAAAAAACACCCCAACAGGACTCTTTCACCCCTTTGGGCAATATGGGTATCAAATGAAAGGTATTAAAAAGTAGAGTACAAATCCGTCGTAAAAGGCCACCTGAGGGGCTTCCCCACCCTCCAAAACACCCCCGCACAGACATGTTTACCGACGGGGACAATATGGGTATCAAACGAAAGGTATTTAAGAGTATAGTACGAACTATGTATACAAATTTCGCCCAAAGTTTTCGGGGGGTCACCGACCCCAAACCCCCCCCCCCCCCCCCCCCAACAGGACTCTTTCAACGCTTTGGGCAATATGGATATCAAATAAAAGGTATTTGAGAGTAGAATAAAAACTGACAACTTATTCCTTGGTGTTTAAGGGCTCCCCACGCCAACAAAGCCCCCTCGCAGGTCATATGTACCAAATGGGACAATATGGATATCAAATGAAAGGTATTTTAAGGTGGAGTAAAAATTTCCCGACAAATTGAGCTTCAATTTGTGTGCTGGACATTGCTTTGTTGTGAGCTACCGGGCGCGTCCACAGGTTTCGAGTAGGGGAATGCTACATACGGAGTAGCTGCAACGGCATTCGCTGAGAATCAGCGGTATTGAACGGAGAGTCTCAGTAAGATGCCGGGCGGCACCGGCTCTTGCACAAATACGGAGTGTCTATGATGGTTGATATGATAAAGCGAGTTATTGGTGCCTTTTATTAACAAATGGCCACCCTGTGCCCCGGCGATCGGTAATTTGAACAAGAACGAGCTTGCTCACCCACAGGAGCTTGACGAGGATCGCCACCTCTCCATGAAAATGTGACCACGACGACAACAACAACAGGGTAAGGATAGGATGGTAGAAAACGACTTTGATATCAACTTTTGAGGCCAAGTGTTTTGGGGTCGACTCACCCCATAAACTCCCCCTAAACCAATGGCAATTGGAACTCAAATAAAATAAATTTGAGAGTAGAGCATGATGCGGATATTTTATCATGGCTTATCATATGATATCCACTTTCGGGGCAAAGGGTTTGACAACTTTAATCCACCATCAAAACTAAGAGAATGAAGTTGATCTAACATCTAAGCTTTAATGGGCGGACGATCCCCCTTACGCTATTTTCAAAAGCGCCAGATCACGGAGATGGACGGGGCGATTTACGCGAAATTTAGTACGTTTATGATAACTCAAAAACAGGGGCGGCCGCCCCATCTCCAAAGCCCTCCAAATGGAAATTTAAACCAATAATGAAAGATATTTGAGACTAGAGCACGAATCTGAAACATGGGGTACCACCTCACCCCCAAAAACACCCTCATACCGGACATATTTACCGGCCATAGCAATATAAGGCTCAAATGAAAGAATTTTGGGAGTAGAACACCAATATGATATTCACACTGTGGGACGAAATATGTGAAATATCTATCACACAGGACTTTTTTCCTGACCGTGTCAGTAAAGGCCTCAATAGTGAAAGAAGACACAGCGGAGCGGGACCTGTCCAGCTTGTCTTTTTTTATATATAAAAATAAATTTGTGTTTGTTTGTCTGCTCCGTATAGACCAAAAAACGACTGAACCGATTTTGTTGAAATTTTCAAAGATGGTGCATAATAATCCCGTGGTAAAAATAGGGTACTACATTTTTTGATATCCGCAGTGGCGGCGGACCCGCCCCCTTAACCTAATTTTCAGAAACGCCAGATATCGGAGATTAATAGTGCGATTTAATGTCCTTTCATTTAGTAACCTAAAGCTAAAACTTTGATATCTAAATTTCAGATGGGGTACCCAGGGGGGCCGCCCCACCTCAAAAACCCACCAAATATATTTATATTATATTTATACTTTAATCACGACAACATGGGATTCAAATGAAAGGTATTTGAGATAGGAAAAGGAATCTGATATTCAAATATGGAGTCAAATGTTTGGGGCCGCCCCATCCCCAAAACACCCCTAATTCGGACATTTTTACCGACCATGGCAATATGGGGCTCAAATAAAAGGTATTTGGGATTAGAGCACGAAATTGATATCCACATTCAGTGCCAAGTTTCTAGAGGTCCTCCCCTTCCCCAAAACACCTTCAAGCAGGTCATATTTATTGACCATGGCAATATGGGGCTCAATTAAGAGGTATTTGAGAGTAGAATACGAATTTTATATCCAAATGTGGAGCAAAAAGTTTGGGGGGACAACACAAAACCTCCCCCCCCCCACCCCCAACCACAAAACATTCCTCCAAACGGGAAATTTTTGCCGACTGCAGAAATATATAATTCTTTCGGGACTAACTATCTAGGGGACATCCCGTACCCATAACAACCCTCAAATAGGATGTTTTTGCTTACCATGACAATTTGGGGCTCAAAGAAATGTAGATATTAACAGCTTTTAGGACACACCCCTAAACCGGTCATATCTGCTGATGATTGCAATAATAGCCTCAAATGAAAGGTATTTGAGATTAGAAAGCAAATTTGTTTTCCTTTTTTGGGACCACGTGTTTAGGGGACGTTTCATCCCATATACTCCCTTTAAACTGATGGCAATTAGGGTTCAAACAAATTACATTTAAAAGTAGAACACGCAAAAATTTTGCAAATTTTGCCCATGAACATTTCACTAAGGAACAGAGGCAAACTTCTCACATATCAATGAGTGCAGTCCGATTCAAGTTTAAGCTCAATGATAGCGGACCTCCTTTTTATAGCCGAGTCCGAACGGCGTACCGCAGTGCGACACCTCTTTGGAAAGAAGTTTTACATGGCATAGTACCTCACAAATGTTGCCAGCATTAGGAGGGGAAAACCACCGCTGAAAATTTTTTCTGATGGTCTCGCCAGGATTTGAACCCAGGCGTTCAGCGTCATAGGCGGACATGCTAACCTCTGCGCTACGGTGGCCTCCAAGTAGCGTAGAACACGCTGCTAATATTTATTGAGGGCTAAGTGTTTGGGGGATCACCGCAATCCTCAAAACACCCCTAAATTGTATATATTTACCGAGCATGGGGCTCAAATGAACTCGGGAGTAGAACACGAAATTTCTTTTGGTCCACCACTTCCCCAAAATACCCCTTTAATTGTCGAAAATAAGTATTCAAAGTATAATTTTGTTCCATATAATGAAAAAAGAAGGCGCAGCGGAGCGGCCCCGGTTCGGCTAGTTTTAAACAAATTTAATTTTTTTAAATAAATTTTCTTGGAAGTGATTTCTTGAACATCTTCCAGCTCGAGATCTAATTCAATTCTTTCTATTCAAAGAATAACATAGCATAGAACTTATAAAAGTTAAGCAAGTGTGTGTTATTAGTCAAAACACTTTGACTGGCTAGTGGATCATGATTTCTGATACGCCATGCATGTTCATTAACACCTTTGTCAAATAGGTTAAGGTGGCCTGCATAACCAAAAACTATTGAGTATGGTGTAGAGCACGCTTTTGTTTTGAAACAGGGCTTAAAAAGTCCTCTAACTCTCCTTAGCGCTGTAAGGGAGAAAAAAGCTTTACTTTCTACTATTTCGATACAAATCATCAATGCTAAGAACAAATTAAATATTGTTACAACAAGTTTGAAGGCATTTTCACTGTTTATCAATCTTTTGTCCAAAATTTTCTCAATACTGAAGTAAATTATCATTATTTCAAGTTTCCTCAGTTTTCCAAAAACATACCCATTGTCTAAGTATGTGTAATAATAACAACAGGATAATAATTTTCTTTTATTTTGCCGTTTATAAAGCGCCAAAGAAGCGAGCAAACAAATGCAGAACACTTCCAGCACCAAAGCAAGAGAACATCAACGAGACGATAAAGAAACAGATGCTGAAAAGATATGAAATGGAATCACGCACACAAACGCGCACAAAATAAGGCTGCTTTACACACACGCTGTTTAGGTGCGAGCTGTGCTTTGCAGTGTTGTTTCCGTTTCCCTTTTGAGCCCAGACACCCACGCACACACACAAACACACACACACACACACCAAAAAGTCAATATAAACACGCGCTTACACATACACAGATATGACCACAGAGAAACAGTAGCAGAAAAAAAAAAAAAACAACGACCTAAGGCGGCTGGCATTATGCCAACTGCATAACGCTGCTGGCCTACAAGCATACAACAATTTATGTGAATAAAACGGCAATTCCTTTTCCTTATATATGTACTTGTGCTTATTGAGTGCACGCGCCTCCCTTAGCAATACCGCCCTGCTGTCATCAGGCGCTCAACCAAAAACAAATTTGTATTAAAAACAAATATTTGTTCCATAAACTTCCTATCATCCCATATCCATATACAAAGCCAGCCAGCTAGATAGAAAGAAAGAAAGAAAGAACACCTAAATGTATACTTCAATTTTTATTATTAAAATATCCAATGCATATAGGCAACAGAATTGGGAACTAAGGTAGAGAAAGAGAAAAATGTAAATAAAATAGTAGAGAGGGAGCAGTCCATAACTAAAAAAATAAAGCAATGGATAATAAATGCAAAAGTGTTTATGCAATGGATTTGCTTTGTATAAAATTTTTTTGCTGCAGCACAACTGAAGCAGGAGGGCAGGGTTTGAAAGCAAGATGGTTTTAAATAGGTTTCTCGTTCTACTAGAAGTTTCTGTAGTGGCCAAATTGGAATCATCTTCATTGATAATGGTGTTAAATTATTATTTACACTGTAACTTCCTTTTGAAGCCATAGCTATCAACTGATCTGGTTGAAATTTTACTCATAAAATTGGCTGACAATTAGAAAATCCATGACTAATTGATTAGTGGAAGGGTGCAAAACCACATAGACTGGCTGTTGCAGAACACTTGATTCCTGAGCTGAACCTAAAATGTGTTCCAATATCTTCCTCGACAAATGTTAATCCAAGTGAACCTAGTTTTAAGTTGAGTGCCATGGTAAAGTTTTTGAAATAAGCAAATCACTCCTAACCGATTCCCTGTGCTTTCCCATTGTCTCTCAGAAACAGGAGCCACTGAGCCATTGTTCATGCATCCGATCATAACGTTTACCCACATACCACGTTTACATTGTGTCTTCGTTAGATAGAGAGTGAAATTTGTCTCCCTGCCCATAGTAAACAGCCTTTTGCCCGGGGTGATGCAAACACAGGAGCAACGGAGTCTTTCTCCATACGTCCTATACGTCCGCATCAATACATGTTGCGATAAGGTGTTGCTTCCGATACGTTGCCAATAATTGACGACTCCGAACTTATACTAAGCAGTGTTTTGCTTATTGTCCCTCAGACGCAAAAGCTACTAAGCATTCATCACATCGCGAGTAAATAATGCCTCCAAAGCCATAATAAACATAATTTTAACCTGTGTGCCCAGGATGCAGAAACAACTGAGCCACTATCCACACGAGTATTGAGAACGCTTAACTTCATGTTACGTAGTGCCTTCGCCACATCGCGAGTACATCACGCCTACGAACCTATAGTTGCAAGTATTTTGCTCGTTTTAATTCGGGTATAAGTCACTGAATCTATTTCCATTTCTATTCGCACGCCTATCTACACGTTATGGTCGAGTAGTTCGATACATCGCTAGAGAATTACTTCTCCGAACCCACAGAGTCTTCATCAACGCGTTCTAGGCATCCGCATACATTAACGTTACGACAACCAAATGGTACCGTTACGTTTCGTATAATTGACGAATCCAAACTCATACAGCCACTGTTTTGTTTAGGGGCCCACAGACGCTGGAGCTATCACCCCTCCTAGCACATTTCGAATGATATGCAATAGTTTTATAATGGGAAGAAGTATCACCCTTGCCGGAAATTCGAGGTGACTATAGGGTATTAGTAATTTTTTGGGTCTAAAACATCAAAACCAAAATTTAGTACTCTTTTCCTTGGGGAAGGATGGTTTTAGTACCCTTTTCCTTGGGGTAGGGTAGTTTTAGAACCCTTTCGCTTGGTGAAGGGTAGTTTTAGTCCCCTTTCGCTTGGTTAAGGGTAGCTTTGGTACCCTCTCCCTTGGGTAAGGATAGTTTTAGTACACTTTCCCTGGGGGAAGGGTAGTTTTTGTACCCTTTCCCTTGGTGGAGGGTGGCTTTAGTACTCATTCCATTGGGGAAGTGTAGTTTTAGTACACTTCCCATTGGGTACGGTAGTTTTATTTCACTTTCCCTTGGGTAAGGGTAGTTTTAATACCCTTTCCTTTGGGGAAGGGATATTTTTATACCCTTTCCCATGGGGAAGGCTAGTTTTAATACCCTTTCCTTTGAGGAGGGTGGTTTTAATACCCTTTCCCTTGGGGATGGATAGTTTTTTTAAAGGGTATTTTTAGTACTCTTTCCCTTGAGGAATAGTAGATTTGGTACCCTTTCTCTTGGGAAAGGGTAGATTTCGTACCCTTTTCCTTGGAGAAGGGTAGTTTTAGTAACCTTTCTCTTGAGGAAGAATAGTTTTTGTACTCTTTTCCTTGAGGAAGGGTAATTTTAGTAACCTTTTGCTTGGGGAAGGGTGGTTTTAGTACCCTTTCCCTTGAGGAAGGGTAGTTTTAGTACCCTTTTCCTTGGAGAAGGGTGGTTTTAGTACCCTTTTCCTTAGGGAAGGGTGGTTTTAGTACCCTTTTCCTTAAGGAAGGGTAGTTTTAGTACCCTTACCCCTGGGAAATGGTTTTAAAAGTGAAAATCAGGCTATGATTGAGCTACGTTTAAATCTGAACCAATTTCAATGAAATTCCCACGAAATGTCGAAAGCGTTGGGAGAATCCTTCGAACCAAATATTGTGTGAATCGGTTAGGTTAGGTAAAAAGAGGGTGTAGATATTAATCCGCCCCAAGCCACTATGGACATACACCTAAGCCAGCAATCGGCTTGTTGTGCATAACTTCGAAAAAGAAAATACAACTTAGGAATTCCATGGCACTTACAATATCCTTAATTGTTTCCTTACCACCCCGCTAAGTTGGTTCAAAGTATGGAAAGCAATTAAGGTATGTATATGTGAGTTTAGGTGAGAATCGGTTAACCAATGTTCATTTCATAGCATTATGACTGTAAATCGGACGAACATATATGTGGGAGCTATATCCAAATCCAAACCGATTTTCCCAATTGCAATAGGCTCCGTCGCTACACCAAAGAAATATCTGTGTCAAACTTAGATTAGATAGAAATTAGGTAGATTAAATAGAAATTAGATAGAAATTGAAACCTGTACTTTGTATACAAATTAGCATGGACGGACGGACAGCCAAACAGACGGACATTGCGAAATCAAATCAAAAAGCGATCGGTATACCACCAACTCGGTTATAGGGTAGAGTTGGTAAACTATCGAAAATCCCAAAATTCGATATTTTCGATATTTCTAATAATAAATAACGATAGTACCGATACTATCGTTAGATTTCCATCACATAAATTTCCAACGAAAATGAGATGTACAAATCAGGAGATCGATTTATATCGATTTATTTATAAACCTTAGTGCAACTTTGCTGATAGAATCGAAAGGAAGAATATCAATTGATATTCAGACAAACAATCAAATATCAATAGCATCGATAGAGCCATCGATATTTTGCCAACCCTACTACCAGGGGACCTATACTTTACTTATTTATCATATCCATGTCCCAACATATGTCTCCCCTAAGAGTCTTCACAGTCAACGCTACCAGCATTGATTTTTCATTATTTATCACAATAAAAACCTACTTTTCCTAAATATAAAAAATTCTAATTTCCATCTGCCCAGTATTATGCTTCCTAAGACTAAGACTCCTAAAGGTAGGCAATATATTTTTTCGCCAACTTTTATTCCATAACTTTGTACACAATTATAATTACTTTCTAAGTGAATACTTAACTTTTTGTCTCCCACAAAAATATATCATTTTTCCATCATCATAATTACTGCGCAGTGTCCCCAAAGAGCTAAAAGCTGTAACTTAAACTTCTTGCATTGTTTACCGTTTGCTTGTTTGATAATAAATTTTTGCACAGCTTTACCAGGTATTAGGTAATTTTTCACAACACAAAGAAAAGAATGCACAAGAAGGGCCAAAGAAGCAAAAAAAAACATACAACAAAGCTGGGACATTGCAGTGGCAAACTAAAATTTAGTCATTTGTCTTTGTTTTGGTTCAGAATTCTCTCTCAAGAGACCCTGACTGGGCATCCTGAAAGTATGCTATGACGGAGTAAAAGTAACATCAATTATACAAAAGTTTGTGACATTTTACTTTTTCACTTAAACTGGGGGTATAAATTCATACACAACTGTAGTAGGCAGGCCAGTTCGCTATGAGAGGCCAGTCACTGAAAGACAGTCAGCAGTAGCAACAGTGTAAAGGTGAGTTCTTTAGTTTCAGGGGGTTTTTTTTTAAACAAAACAGGAAATGAATATGGTTATTTAAGAAAAGTTTCAACAAAATTTTACTTTCATGCTCAAGACTTTTTTTCTATTTCTTGCCTTTGTTGGATGTAACAAGGAATCCAAAAGAAATTTCTATTGTTTTTTTGTTGGGCAACAAGGAATGCTGAATTATTCAATTGCACAAAGGGATTTCCTAGAAGGGACATTAAGACCTGCAGCCAGAGATTCTTAAATTGTTTCTATAACCACCAACGAAGGAGGGGGTATAATCACTTTTGTCATTCCGTTTGTAATATATCGAAATATCCATTTCCGACCCTATATGGTATAAATATTCTTGATCAGCTTAAAAATCTATGACGATCTTGACATGACCGTCCGTCTGTCTGTCAAGCTACAGTCTTTAAAAATAAAGATATTGAGCTGAAACTTCACATAGATTCTTTTCTTGTCCATAAGCAGGTAAAGTTCGAAGATTGGCTATATCGGACTATATCTTGATATAGCCCCCATATAGACCGATCCGCCAATTTAAGGTCTTGGGGTCATAAAAGCCAAATTTATTATCCGATTTTGCTGAAATTTGGGACAGTGAGTTGTGTTAGGCTCTTCGACATCTTTCTTCAATTTGGCCCTGATCGGTTCAAATTTGGATATAGCTGCCATATAGACCGATTTCTCGATTTAAGGTTTTGGGCCCATAAAAGGCGGTTGTGTTAGGCCCATCGACATCCTTCGTCAATTTGGCACAAATCGGTCCAGATTTGAATATAGCTGCCATATAGACCGATCCGCCGTTTTAGGGTCTTAGGCCCATAAAAGCCACATTTATTAGCCGATTTTGGTGAAATTTGGGACAGTGAGTTGTCTTAGGCCCTTCGACATCTTTTTTCAATTTGGCCCTGATCGATTCAGATTTGGATATAGCTGCCATATAGACTGATCTCCCGATTTAGGGTCTTAGGCCCATAGAAGATGCATTTATTATCCGACTTCGCTGAAATTTGGCACAGTGAGTTGTCTTGGGACCATCAATATCCATATCGAATATGGTTCAGATCGGACAATATGTTGATATAGCCCCCATATATACCGATCTCTCGATATAAGGTCTAAGGTCCATAGAGGTTGCATTTATTATTCGATTTCGCTGAAATTTGGCACAATGAGCTGCCTTAGGACCGATCTCCCGATTTAAGGTCTAAGGTCCATACAAGTCGCATTTATCATATTGAGTTGTCTTGGGACCTTCGACTTTCGTATCGAATATGGTCTAGATCGGACAATATGTTGCAATAGCTCCCATATTTCCCGATTTAAGGTGTACGGCCCTTGAAGCCGTATGTTTTGGGACCTTCAAAATCCGTATTGAATATGGCCTAGATCGGACAAAATGTTGATATATACCCCATATAGACCGATATCCCAGGTTAAGGTCTAAGGCCCATAGAAAAGGCATTTATTACCCAATTTCGCTGAAATTTGTAACAGTGAGTTATCTTGGGGTCCTCAACATCCATATTGAATATGGTCCAGATCGGACAATATGCAGATATAGCCCCCATATAAACCGATCTCCCGATTTAAGGTCTAAGGCCCATAGAAGATGCATTTACTACCCGATTTCACTCAAATTTGGCGCAGTGAGTTGTTTTGTGACCTTCAACGCCCGTATAGAGTATTGGTCTAGATCGGACAATATATTGATATAGCACCCATATTGACCGATCTCCCGATTTAAGGTCTTAGGCCCATAGAAGCCGTATTTATTACCCGATTTCGTTGAAATTTGGCATAGTGAGTTGTTTTGGGATCTTGAACATAGATCGGAAAATATGTTGATATAGCCCCCATATAGCCCGATCTTACGATTTAAGGTCTTCGACCCATAGAAGCTTTAATAATCATCTGATTTCGCTGAAATTTGTCACAGTGAGTTGCCTTGGGACCTTCAAAATACATATTGAATATGGCCTAGAACGGAAAATGTTGATAAAGACCCCATATAGCCCGATATCCCGATTCAGGGTCTAAGGTCCATAAAAGTGGCATTTATTATGCGATTTCGCTGAAATTTGGCATAATGAGTTGTCTTGGTACCTTCAATATCCGTATCGAATATGGTCTAGATCGAACAATATGTTGATATATACCCCATATAGACCGATCTCCCGAGTAAAGGCCTAAGGCCCATAGAAAACGAATTTTTTACCCGATTTCGCTGAAATATGGTACTATGAGCTGTCTTAGGACCTTCAACATCCGTATCGAATATGGTCTAGATCGTACAATATGTTGATATAGCTCCCATATAGACCGATCTCCCGATTTAAGGTCTTAGGTCCATAGAAGCCGCATTTATTATCCGATTTCGCTGAAATTTGGCGCAATGAGCTGTTTTAGGACCTTCAACATTCATATCGGAAATGGTCTAGTTCGGACAGTATCTTTATATAGCTCCCATATAGACCCATCTCCCATATATACCGATTTACGGCCTTCTATGAGTTGTATTAGACCCCTTCCCGAGTATGGTGCTGACTAGATCATATTTGGATAAAACTGTCCTATACACCGATTTACGGTCTTTCGCCCATGTTTTGCCCGATTTTGCTGGACCACAGCATGGACCCTAGATGTCCATGCTGTGTTTCACCTAGGTTGGACCATATTTCATTGTACCTTCCACGGGTTCATCAATGGAGCATTTTCAATGGATTTTTCGAAATGTGGTTAACATATACACCTGAGCTGGTGGGTAACAAAAATTCGGTGCGGCCAAATTGAATGCTTTTTTATACCCTCGACCATTGGATGGGGGTATTATAACTTCGTCATTCTGTTTGTAACACCTCGACATATTTATCTAAGACCCCATCTTAGATATAAATTTCAATTTGTGTTTGTTTATTTGTCGGTTTGTTTGTTGGTCTGGAAGGAAACATAGGCTATATAATTTTTGTATATCGGGAGGGGGGCGGACCCTCCCCCTTACCCCAAAAGTACTACCCAATACTAAAAGTGGTCCATTCGGGACAATATAGGATTCAAATAAAAGGTATTCAAGAGTAGAGTACAAATTTCATATTAAAAGTTGGGTCCAAGCACCTGGGGAGCCGCCCCAGGCCCAAAACCCCTTAAAATAGGATTATTTCACGATCATGATAATATGGGACTCAAATGAAAGGTATTCGGGAGTAGATTACGAATATGACCAGGAAGTAGGAATAGGCTATATAATTTATTGGTAACGGAAGGGGGGCCGACCCTCCACCGTTACCCCAAAAACACCGGCCAAATTCAAAAGTGGACCGATAAGGACAAAATGGATATCAAATGAAAAGTATGCGGGAGTAGATAACGAATCTAGCATACAAATTCATGTCGAAGTATAGGGGGCTACCCCACCCCCAAAAAACCCCCAAAATGGGCATATTAGCCAATCACGGATATATGGGACTCAGTTTGTTTGTTCCGTATAGACTGAAAAACGGCAGAAAACAGATTTTCTCGAAATTTTCGCGTATTGTGTAGGTTGGTCTGGAAGGAAACATTGGCTATATAATTTTTCGGTATCGGAAGGGGGACGGACCCTCCCCCTAATGCTAAAAACACAACCCAACATCAAAAGTGGACCGATCGGGACAATATAGGTATCAAATGAAAGGTATTGGAGAGTAGAATACGAATATGGTATTAAAATTTGAGTTTAAATACCCTTTGGGCCGCCCCAACCCCAAAACTACCCCAAATGGATATATTGGACATTCATTTCAATATGGGGCTCAAATGAAAGATATTCGGGTAAAGATTTCGAATGTGGCATACAAAATAAGATCGAAGTATTAGGGGTCACGCGACCCCTCAAAAATCGCCATTAGACCCATTATGACTATATGATACTTGGCTGAACCGATTTTCTTAAAATTTTCATAGATTGTGTACGTTCGTCTGGAAGGAAACATAGGGTATATAATTTGTAGATATCGGGTGAAAGCAGACCCTACCCCTTACCCCAAAAACGCCATCCATATCCGAAAGTGGTCTGATGGGCACAAATTTTATTTGGGGAAAATTTTTTCAATGACCATGCATGGCATTGTACCTTGTAAATGTCGCCAACATTAAGAAGGGTTAAACACCGCTTTGTCCGATGTTCTCGCCAGGATTCAAACGCGTTCAGCGTCATATGCTACAATGATACGAATTCGGTATTCGCATTCAGGGCGTAGTGTCCCCACCCTAAAAAATATATTAGGGAGTTAAAGAAGGCGCAGCGGATCGGGCCCGGTTCGGTTCGAAAAGTGTATAAATTCTACCATAACAATTCTTACTCATTATTCGCGCTCTCACTTCTTATTACTTGTTTAATTAATGAATGTTTCTGCCTGAGAGTGTACACGCAGTGTGATTGTATCCAGCTTACACTTATTTGCTTTGGCCAAAGAAGGAGAAAGTTGTAGTTTTTCAGTTGCGAATATGCCATAAGAGAATATAGGTGGACATTGAGACCAGACATGACAGGGCATCTAAAACTGAAATGAGTTTTTTTTTTTTTTGTATCTCTAGAGTCCTTGACCGAAATGTATGCCACCAACAACAACTTCGGCACCACTATTATCATCCTCACCATCATCATCTGTAGCAATAGTAGCAGTGGCCACAAGAGCTCCAACACCATGCATATGCTATAGTGAGTTGTATATGAAGGTCATAATTGTTATTAGGTTTTCGCAACACAATGGGAAAAAAGTTTTCCTCAAACAAATGAAGCTAAAAAACATAGGAAAATTGCTTTAGCGGACAGGTTATAATCTCAAACATGAATGTTACTAAAGAAAAATGTGTTAATATTTAATGGGTTAAGGTAAAGTTAGGATTGTTTTTTTATACGATGGGTAGATTTTTTTTTTAAATAGGGAATTTCAGCTCAAGTCTCTGTGTTTATGTTTGATTTGGGAAATTTCTAGCTATCTTTGAGCCACAAATCTTAATCGGATTGTACTAAATTAAAGGAAATGTTCCATTATTGAATGTTCATGGGAAATTGTATATATTTAAGTAAGGAGTTCGACTCATCCCCTAAACTCAATTTTCGAAAATATGTCCACTACATACCTCTCATTTGAGTCCTATATTGTCTTAAACGGTCTACATGCCCCTTTGATATCAGATTCGTAATCTACTATCAAATACCTTTCATTAGAGTCCTATATTGTCTCAATCGGCTTACATGCCCGTTTGGGTAGGGCGTTCCCCTCTTAGATTTTTAAGAAAATTTTTGTTTGCAATCTTATACTTATATTAAGAGTCATGGCACTGAGGGGAACGCCCCACCCAAACGGGCATGTAGGCCGATTGAGACATTTTAGGACTCAAATGAAAGGTATTTGGTAGTAGAGTACGAATCTGTTATTAATTTTGGGGTCAAGTATATGGAAGCCGTCCCACCCCTAAGAAACTCCCTAAGTGGCCATACAGTCCAACGAGGGGAACGTCCAACCCCAAAAACCCCCCAAAGGGACATGTAGGACGATTGGGACTTAAATGAAAGGTATTCGGGAGTAGAATGCGAATCTGATATCGACATTTGGAAGCAAATATCAAAGAGCAGTCCCTTATCTAAGAAACTCAGCGACCAATAGAACGAATGGGTACAATGCATGACTGAATAAAAAAAAACGTTGGTAGTAAAGTGCGGCTATGAGACTTAAGGCGGTGGGAGAATGGATTGAGGATGGGAGCAGCCCATACTATCGCGGTATAATCGAGGCTACGATTGGAAACTTAGAAGGAATAGAAGAGGTTTCCGATCGGATACCTGAGACGACACTTGAGGTCGAGTGCAAGGCACTGCTGACAGCGGCACTGGGATGTGTGTGGGAAAATTTAGATGGCATTGCCTTTGTTGTTGCCACATAGTGACATTAATTTATTTTCTTCAACTTACCATATGTTATCAGATATCAACAGCGCGGACACTAAAAATAGAAAAAAAAATAAAAGATTTATTTATCTTATGAACTTAAAAATATTGCCAGTTAGAAGAAAATGGCAGTTATAGTTAAATTTTAAATACCCTTGTGAGCTGAAGTATACAAAGGTATGCAAAGGGTAAAATTTTGCAAAGTTTTTGCAAAATTTTGATTAAAATGTGCAAAACGACGTTACCCTCATTGGTCTGAATTGCCTTTCAGGATGTTTTTTAGCGGTGGGAAGGCTCCCAGATACTTGACCCCAAATATTGATATAATATTCGTATTTTACTTCCGAATACCTTTCATTTAAGTCTTACATTATCTCAATCGGCCTACATGCCCGTTTGGGTGGGGCGTTCCCCTCAGTGCCATGACTCCAAATATTTGTAACAAATTCGGCCAGAGGAATAACTTTTCTGTAATGGCCAACTGGCTGGTGGCTAAAACTTCTTTGGGTGGTGCTTAGCCTACACCCCTGAAGACCATCTAAGCTTATGGCTGAATAGCTGCCATAAAAACCGAAATGCGGATTTGTGATTTCATGCCCATAACAGGTGCATTTACGACCCGATTTAGCTAACATTTGCAACACTGACTTACATTAAAGGCTTCGATATCCGACTGGAATATGGTTAATATCGGGCCATATTTAAATATAGCTGCTATAAAGACAGAACTGCCGATTGTGCGTTTTAAGCCCACACAAGCCACATTTTTTATTCGATTTGCCAAAATTTGGTTCGGGAAGTTTTGTTAGGCCCATCGCTATGCAAGTCGAATATGGTCCAAAGACCGATCTTCCATTCTTGGGTCTTAAACCAATAAAAGTCGTATATATTACCCGATTTTGCTGAAAACTGCAGTAGCGAGCTTTTAGGCCCGCCGATATCTGATCCAAATATGGTGTAGATTGGACAATATTTGAACATAGTTCCATATAGACCGATCAATAGATCATATGTTCAGAAAAGCCGCATTTATTGTTTAATTTCGCTGAAATTTGTTTCGGAAAGTTTTGTTGGGCCCATCGATATGCAAATCGAATATGGTCCATATCAGACCACATATACTTAAAGCTGCCATATAAACGGGTCTACAAATTTTCAGCTTATCGAGCCATATTATGTTTAGCTGCCATATAGACCGTTCTGACTATTGAGGGTATTTAGTACATAATAGGCGCATTTTTTACCCAATTTCCATGCATTTATTGCCCCTTAGAGTGGGGGGGGCGGACCCTCCCCCCTAACCTTAATTTTCAGAAACACAAGATGGGTGAAGCGATTTGAGCTAAATTTTGGGTGCCCTAAAAACAAAAGTTTGATATCAAAATTTCGGATGGGGTACCTAGGGGGACGCCCCACCCCCAAAACCTATCAAATATATATTAAAACCAATCACGACAATATGGGGCTCAAATGAAAGGTATTTAAGATTAGAAAACTTATCTGATATCCAATTGTCGGACCAAGTGTTTGGAGGACCACCCCAACCCCCAAAACACCCCTAAATCTGACATATTTACCGACCATGGTAACATGGGACTCAAATGAAAGGTATTTGCGAGTAGAATACGAATCTGATATCCAAATATGGGACCAAGTTTCTGGCGGTCCATCCCTTCCCCAAAACACCCCTTTGGGAATCAAGCACGAATTTGATATCAATGATCTAGAAAAAGTGTCTATGGGAGCACCAGAACCCCCGTAACACCACCTATATGGGACGTATTTACTGACAATTGCAATATAGTGCTCAATTAAGAGGTATTTTAGAGTAGAAACGAACATGTTTCCCGTCTATGGAAAAATGGGGCTCAACTGAAAAGTAATTGGGAGAATACCACGAATCTGAAGGCAACATTCGGGACCAACTGTCTAGGAGACGTCTCATCCTTATAACAACCCCCAAATACAACGTATTTGCTCGCCATGACAATTTGAGTCTTAAAGAGAGTGGAGCTCGATATTGATAGTTTTAAGAGCCCATACCCCAAACCGGATATATTTGGTGACTTTTGCAATAAGGGGGTTAAATAAAAGGTATTTGAGTTCAGAGAACGATATCCAATTTTGAGGCCATTGGCAATATGGGGTTGAAATAAAAGTGATATTTGAGAGTAGACCACGATGCTGAACTATTTTCAGGGATAAGTGTTTGAGGGACCATCCCACTCCCCAAAACACACCTAAATCGGACATATTTACCGACCAGCTCAGTGTGGGGCTTATTTACGGACCATCGCTGTATGGGGCTCGAATACAGGTATTTGGGAGTAGAATACTAATCTGATATCCAAATGTCGGACCATGTATTTGGGGCACCGCCCCTTCGCCTAAACACCCCACAAAGAGTAAAAATTTACCGACCATGGCAATATGTGGCTCAAATAAAAGGTATTTGGCATTATACAACGAATTTGATAACCAATTTTGTGGCCAAGTGTTGGGGTCATCCCATAAACTCCCCTTAAACCAATGGTATGGTATATTAGAGTAGACCACGAAGCTGATATTTTTTTCAGGCTAAGTGTCTGGGGGACCAGCTCAACTCTGAAAAAACCGCTAATACGGACATACGTATTTACCGATCATGGCAATATGAAACTCAAATGAAAGCCATTTGGGAGTAGAGCACGTTTCTGGGGGTGCACTCCCAAAATCCCCATGAGAACATCGGGCTCAAATAAATTCTTTTAAGAATGGAGTACATCTAACGTCCAAACTTAGATGACACTAAAACCGCCGAGCGAATTCAAAGGCCAATAAAGATCATATGGTATTCCGATAAATGCATATATTGGGTTGCCCAAAAAGTAATTGCGGATTTTTTAAAAGAAAGTAAATGCATTTTTAATAAAACTTAGAATGAACTTTAATCAAATATACTTTTTTTACACTTTTTTTTTCTAAAGCAAGCTAAAAGTAATAGCTGATAACTGACAGAAGAAAGAATGCAATTACAGAGTCACAAGCTGTGAAAAAATTTGTCAACGCCGACTACATGAAAAATCCGCAATTACTTTTTGGGCAAACCCAATATATTGTTATACTGTTAGTGAAGCGGCATACATATACCAATTTCGCAGCATGGTACTTCGAAATAAGCTCTTTAATTGTCCAAAATAAATATTCAAAGAATAATTTTGTTCCATATAAAATAAAATAAGGCACAGCGGAGCGGGCCCTGTCCAGCTTGTAGCATAATAAATATATCCTTGGTGGTGGGTATCCAAAGTTCGACACCGTCGAATTTAATGAGTTTTTAGTTGTTTTTTATACCCTCCAACATAGGATGAGGGTTTCCTTATTTCGTCACTCAGTTTGTAAGTACTCGAAATATTCGCCTGAGACCCCATAAAGTATATAGATTCTTGATCCTCGTGACATTTCATTTCGATCTAGCCATGTCCGTCCGTCCGTTCGTCCGTCTGTCTGTCGAAAGCAGGAGTAGAAAGGAGTAAAGCTATCCGCTTGAAATTTTGCACAAATACTTGTTATTGGTGTAGGTCGATTGGGATTGTAAATGGGCCAAATCGGTTCATGTTTTGATATAGCTGCCATATAAACCGATCTTGGGTCTTGACTTCTTGAGCCTCTAGAGGACGCAATTCTTATCCTATTGGAATGAAATTTTGCACGACATGTTTTGTTATGATATCCAACAACTGTGCCAAGTATGGTTTAAATCGGACCATAACCTGATATAGCTGCCATATAAACCGATCTTGGGTCTTGACTTCTTTAGCCTCTAGAGGGCGCAATTCTTATCCTATTGGAATGATATTCTGCACGTCGTGTTTCGCTATGGCTTCCAACAACTGTGTCAAATTAGTATGATATCGGTAAATAACCTGATAAAGCTGTCATAGAAACTGATCTGGGATCTTGACATCTTGAGCCACTAGAGGGCACAATTCTTATCCGATTTGAATGAAATTTTGCATGAAGTATTTTGTTATGATATCCAACAACTGTGCCAAGTATGGTTCAAATCGGTCCATAACCTGATATAGCTGTCATATAAACCGATCTGGGGACTTGACTTCTTGAGCTTCTAGAGGGCGCAATTCCTATCCGATTTGGCTGAAATTTTGCATGACGTATTTGAAAACGACTTTAAACAACTGTGCTCAAACAGGTTCCAATCGGTTTATAACCTGATACAGCTGTTATATAAACCGATCTGGGGACTTGACTTCTTGAGCTTCTAGAGGGCGCAATTCCTATCCGATTTGGCTGAAATCCATGCAGTATTTTGTTATTATATCCAATAACTGTGCTAAGTATGGTTCAAATCGGTTCATAACTTGATATATATCCTCTCATGACCATCAACATACGTGTTTGTTGTGGTCTGAATGGGTCTCTAGCCTGATACAGCTCCCATATAAATCGATCTCTCTATTTTACTGCTTGAGCCCCCAAAAGGGGCAGTTCTTTTTCGAATTGGCTGACATTTCAAACAGGTCTCTAATATATAATTTAATAGTGGTCCGAACCGGATCATATCTTAATATCGCTCTGATAGCAGAGCAAATCTTTCCTTTTATCCTTTTTTTTTTGCCTTAGAAGAGATGCCGGGAAAAGAACTCGACAAATGCGATCCATGGTGGAGGGTATATAAGATTCGGCCCGGCCGAACTTGGCACGCTTTTACTTGTTTTTGTTTTTTTCTTTTTGTACTAACACTCAACCTCTTTTTGACTATATATGGCTGCCTAAAAAAAGAAAACCCTATTGAATATTAAATGCCACTTTAAATTTATTGAAAGTTATTGAGAATTTTTTAGGGCAAACCCACATTGAAAGTAAATTTATAATTTCATATTTGTTTTATTTGCTTTTATTACTGAGAAATTGCCTAATATGTATTATTACTAATGTTATCGCGCTGTCCCAATTGATACTGTTACAGTTGCTAGGGTTGTTGATGACTCTGTCAATGTTTATTTTTGTTATAAATTATTCCCAATTGGAACATTGATTATAAATAAAATGCATCAAATAATGAAAGAGGAAAAAAAAACTGAAAAAAAAAATAAAACACTTAAAAGGCAATAACGCACCAAGTGTTAAACATATAATGGCCACTTTCATATCGAAAATCATAGGGGGTCGACAATGTGAAGACCACTACTACCTCAACATACCCCTACTCAATTGGTTTTTATACAGTTTGGCCATCATATTCATGCAATAACCGTGGTATGCCATTCATGGTATTCATGCAATGTCATTATTGCTGTGGCAACTCATTCATTTTATGGCTAAGAGAGCGATAAGGGAGGAAAGGGTAAATGGTCAAATGGCAATTATAAACAATGGCTACATGGCTATGATGTATGACGTCCGCTTATAGGCTTTTAGGAATTCTAAATATAAGCCAAAAATTCCTTTGATTAGGAACTCCTCATTATTATTGCATTCCCGAATCATTAAAAACATTATTTTTGCTTAGCTTTATCTAAGATCAATAACACAATAATGGATGATTGGTGTTCCCCAACATTTTAATGGATAGTTATGAAATCTTATATTAAATAACCGAAAAAAAAGAATTGTTTTAATGGAAATCTAATCAATCAGATTAATCATTAAAGAAGACAAAGGATTGTAATGGAAAAAACTTAATGTAAGTCATACAAAGTATGTTAAGCAATTAATGGGAAGTCTTCATTATTATCCATATCTTCTTCAGCAATATGAATTCAACATAAACATATATAGTAAGAAGATCACAGACCAGGGATTTAAACCTTAAGAATATGTCTATGGTAACCAGTAGGTTTAGATTAATAGATATTTCGCCCAATTCTCTGGTCATGGCCCACATTCATGTGAACACAGGGTTAGAGATACAAGCAATCTAAGATTGACATCTGCTTATGAGATACTGTAAGCATGTTATGCATTAAAAAACCTTGAATACTAATTGTTGCTAAGGTACTTAATTGATTGACTACTCTGTAAAATGAAACGTTGGTAATCACGTTACCTAGCACAGACAGTCTTTATGAATCTCTGAAGTAGCTTGCTAATTAAATCAATAAATAAATAAAAAGCAAAATATAATAATGGCATGTAAGAAAAATATGGTTTGATACTGCAACATCTGTTTTCAAATATGGCAAACACTTTCATTCTAAACGATTTAAGCAATAATTGTTTGCTTCACCAGACAAGTGTATAGCGTACCACAGAACTTATTACATTTGTTTCACTATCGTTGGCAATGATAATGCGAATATTGTTGTATGAAATGTTGACACAAACATGTATATATATACATATATATATATATATATATAAAGGTATATCGATTGTCGTTGGAAAGTTTGAACTGATAGTGAGAAAAAAGAAATGTAACTGATTGGAAGCAATTAAGTAAGTCATGTTATGACGACAAACATATTTCAATATTTGTATAGCCAACAGCGAAGAAAGGGGGTATATTTATTCGATGTGTTGCCACATCGAAGTATTTGTTTTTGGTTCTATAAAGCATATATGTATGAAGCATATATATGTCACACCAGCACAAATTGAAGCTCTAGGAACCGAACAAGAATGATCGTGAGACCTCAAAACTTGAGCCAAATGGGATGAAAACAAAGGGTTGCAGGGGCTTCAGAAGTCAATTCGGGAGATCGGGTTATATGGGAGCTATATCAGGTTATAGACCGATTTAAACCGTTTTTGGAACAGTTGTTTAAAGTCATAACAAAACACCATATGCAAAATTTCAGCCAAATCGGATGAAAACTGAGGTTTGCAGGGGCTCTAGAAATCAAATCGGGAGATCGGTTTATATCGGAGCTATATCAGGATTTTGACCGATTTAGACCGTACTTGGCACACTTTTTGGAAGTCATAACAAAACACCATATGCAAAATTTCAGCCAAATCGGACAACAATTGCAGCTTGCAGAGGCTCAAGAAGTCAAAGCGGGAGATCGGTTTATATGGGAGCTATATCAGGATTTTGACCGATTTAGACCGTACTTGGCACACTTGTTGGAAGTCATAACAAAACACCATATGCACAATTTCAGCCAAATCGGATGAAAACTGAGGCTTGTAGGGGCTCAAGAAGTCAAATCGGGAGATCGGTTTATATGGGAGCTATATCAGGTTATAAACCGATTTCAACCGTATCTGGCACAGTTATTTAAAGTCATAACAAAACACCATATGCAAAATTTCAGCCAAATCTGATGAAAACTGAGGCTTGCAGGGGCTCAAGAAGTCAAATCGAGAGATCGGTTTATATGGGAGCTATAACAGGTTCTTAACCGATTTGGACCGTATTTAACAAAGTTATTGAAAGTCATAACAAAACACTATATGCAAAATTTCAGCCAAATCGAATGAAAACTGAGGCTTGCAGGGGCTCAAGAAGTCAAATCGGGAGATCGGTTTATATGGGAGCTATATGAGGTTATGGACCGATTTCAACCATATAAGGCACAGTTGTTGGAAGTCATAACAAAACATCATATGGAAAATTTCAGCCAAATCGGACAAAAATTTAAGCTTCTAGGGGCTCAAGAAGTTAAATCGGGAGATCGGTTTATCTGGGAGCTATATCTAAATCTGAACCAATATGGTCCATTTGCAATTCCCAACAACCAACATTAGTACTTAGTATCTGTGCAAAAATTCAATCGGCTAGCTTCAAGCGTTCGACCGCTATCCTGATTTCGACAGACAAACGCACGGACATGACTAGATCGACTCAAAATGTGGAGACGATCATATACTTAATGGGGTCCCAGATCAATACTTCAAAGTGCTACAAACGGAATGACTGGATTAGTATACCGCCATTCTACGGTGGTGGGTATAAATACGGATTAGGCTCGGCCGTGCCCAACTTTGGATACCCACCACCATGGATATGTTTATTATACTTTTTTATAATAACACTGCTTAGAAATATGGGCCGATCTTTTTTGGTTCAGAAGTCCAGAAGCCTCATATAGACATAGTCTAAAATTTATGCGAAATCGTGTAGAAGAAGAGTTTTATGTGCACAAAATCAGACACAAAATCGACACATCGTTCTTAAAGTCGGCGTTGACAAATTTTTTCAACGGCTTGTGACTCTGTAATTGCATTCTTTCTTCTGTCAGTTATCAGCTGTTACATTTAGCTTGCTTTAGAAAAAAAGTGTAAAAAAGTATGTTTGATTAAAGTTCATTCTATGTTTTATTAAAAATGCATTTACTTTCTTTTAAAAAATCAGCAATTACTTTTTGGGCAACCCAATATATTGTAGAACACTCATTGATATGTGAGAAGTTTGCCCCTGTTCCTTAATGGAATGTTCATGGGAATATTTGCCTTTAGCTCATGGGAATATTTGCTCACAACCTCGTGTAGGGCCAGGTTTGTTAAGCATCTGCTTATATAGGCATGTTTGCAAGTGTACATGTTTTCAGATCCATTCCTCTTTTCGCGAATATACGAGTGAGTAAGGTTTTTTCATCATCGTCTACAGAAAATAAGTCCAGATTGATGATCCGTAGTCATTTATTCTCGTGGCTACATTTCCTTGCATTGTTTGTGATTTATCCTGATTTACCTGCCTTCAAGTGAAAGCTTTGCAGTTGAGAAATAGACTGTCTAGAGTCCCTTAGATACAGAAATATTTGAAAATCTAAGTTTCCTTTGTTTAACCATCTGTACTATTAGAAGTAGTCACATTTGCACTACAGAATGACAAGATTATTCTAACATCAGCTCATCGTTCCAGTTCGTTCAATTAGTTCACTAGTTCATGAACTATAACGCCGCTTAACCTCAGAAACGTTGAAACTGATTGGTATGAAGATGTTTTGTCCAGAGAATGACAAAATTATGCTCACTTAAGCTTACAGAACTAGTTCGTTCAGTTAGTTCATTAGTTAAGTTTGTTTTGTGAGAAACATTTGAAAATCTAACTGTCCTTTGTCTACCCCTCTGTCCTATAAGGAATGGTCACATTTCCATTACAGAATGACAAAATCCTCCTAACATCAGCTCACAGTTCTAGTTCGTTCAATTAGTTCATTGATTTATATCACGCCTTAAATCAAAAACGTTGAATCTGTTTTGTATTAGGATATTTTGCTTAGAGAGGGACAAAATTGTGATCACTTAAGCTTACACAACTAGTTCGTTCAGTTAGTTCACTAGTTTATTTCGTTTTGTGAGAAACATTTGAAAATGTACCCTCCTTTGTCTAACCGCCTTTAAAGAGTGGTCACATTTCCATTACTGAATGACAAGATCATCCTTACATGAGCTCACAGTTCTAGTTCATTCAATTAGTTCACTAGTTCATTGAACTATGACACCGCTTTACCTCAAAAACTTTGAAACTGATTTGTATGAGGATGTTTTGCCCAGAGAAGGAAAAATTATGTTCACTTAAGCTAACGAAACTAGTTCGTTCAGTTAGTTCACTAGTTTAGTTCGTTTTGTGGCAAACATTTGAAAATCTACCTTTGCTATGTCTAACCATCTATCTTAGCAGAAGTAGTCACATTTCCATTACAGAATGACAAGATCATCCTGACATCAGCTCACCGTTCTAGTGCGTTCAATTAGTTCACTAGTTCATTGAACTATAACACCGCTTTACCTCAGAAACTTTGGAACTGATTTGTATTAGGATGTTTTGCGGAGATAATGACAAAATTATACTCACTTAAGCTTACGGAACTAGTTCGTTCCGTTAGTTCACTAGTTTAGTTAATTTTGTGAGCAGTTTCATATGTTTGTCAGCACAATAAGAGAACAGCGAACAAGTGAACAGCTGGACCAAGTGTATAAAACATACAGTTTGTGATTACTGAGCTGATAAACACAATAGACCGACCGATACAAACCAATTCTGTTAGTTCATTTGCGAGAACCATTCTCTTTAAATAGTTTATTCTAGATCGACTCAACCCTAGTATATAAGAACTACTAACATAACTAACACTTTGAAGTATAAATGTCCAAGATAATTTTTTATGGTGTATGATTGGGAACAAAACGTTAGGTATTACTGCTGCTCACGCCTTCTTTTATCAAAATCGCTTTTCTATTGAAAGTTATTTGAGTTATGCACCAAATTTAGCAGTAGCTGATTAAACAAGTCTCCAATGCGGATAACTGATAATGTTAACCAATAAAGCCATTATAATAAAATTTAATATACAACGCTTTAGGTACTCACATAGTGATAAATTGAGTGGTTAGATTGGGAAAGCAAATCCAATATTCACCCTTTATAGTTGGTACATTTCATTTAATAAGATAAGATTAAAAAAAAACACTCTTTATTTTCCAATACCAAGTATATTATCGAATTATGAGTGTAGCCCTAAACTACTTTTTGTTGACTTATTGGGGCAGGTTATTTACGTTGAAAAATAAAATTTATACGTATGTGCCACTTGGTTGTTATCTAAATTGAATTTCTAAACAAATTGATTAATTACAATGAAAGATTTCTTTGAAATATTAGTTAATTTGCGAGGAGTTGGATAATTGCTGATAAAACAGACGAACGTAGTTGCATTGCCTTGTTTAAATAAAAATCGTCCCATCAAAATCACTGTTACTGGTTTAAAGGAATTAACAACTAAAAGATATGACAAATTATGGCATTTATTATTAAATCCTATGACTTTAGTTTATATCTCTAAGTACAAAAAAAAAAAATATTGATAGCTGTAAAAGTGGTCGGTTTATTACTGACTAGAATGAGATTCATAAACATATAGTTCGATTTGAAAAAGAACAAAGTCATAGCAAAATATTCTTTGAATGACTTTCAGACAATATCAGTGTGCCAAATTTAAGACAAGTTCTTCTTTGTAAGAAGAACTTGCTAAGTAAGGTCATATGTCAAGGCAGAGATAAGATCAAAAGCCAAGGGGGATAAGATTAAAACATGTTGGTTTTCTACTTGCAACTGTCAACAATATAGCATTCAGTGGACAATGTCGCAGATCCAACGAAATCAATCTATGATATCTCTCGTTTTGGTAACATGAATTTTCTTAAGACATTTTGAACACTCCATTAAAGAACTGGGGCAAACATCTCACATATTAATGGGTCCTGTTTAATTGCTGATAAAAAAGACGAACGTAGTTGCATTGCCTTGTTTGAATAAAAATCGATCCATCAAAATCACAGTTACTGGTTTAAAAGAATTAACAATTAAAAGATATGACAATTTATGGCATTTGTTGTGAATTCCTGTGACTTTAGTTTATATCTCTAAGTACCTTAAATATAAAGATTGATAGCTGTAAAAGTGGTCGGTTCATTTCTGACTAGAAAGAGATTCTTAAACATGTAGTTCGATTTGGAAAAAGACAAAGTCATGGCAAAATATTCTTTGAATGACTTTCAGACAATATAATTGAGACTTGTTCTTGATAATTTTGACTAATTCTTCTTTGTAAAGAAAACTTGTTAACTACCTGTCTCCAATTCAAAGTTATGTAGTTAAGGAACAGACTGTCTAGACTTCCTTAGATGCTGAAACATTTGAAAATCTACCTGTCCTTTGTCTAACCGCCTATTAAGAGTGCTCACATTTTCATTACAGAATGACAAAAAAAAAACAAAGAAAAAATCATTTGCCAATTTTTGAGACGATCTATTGATAAATGCATTAGCAAAGGCTTTAAAAGTGAAAATCGGGAGATGCATATATATGGGAGCTATATCTAAAACTGAACAATTTTCTATGACATTCATCAATCATCAGAAGAGTATAGGATAAACCTTTTGTGACAAATTTTGTGGAGATCGGTTAACAAATTACTAAATTATTGAGTATTATTCAAAATCGGACGAAAATATATATGGGAGCTATATCAATCTGAATCGATTTCTATTAAATTCAATAGCAATACCGGGAGTCATAAGTAAGTCAATCATAAGTCAAAGTCAAAGCCGTTGTACAAAATTTCATCCAAATCGGATAATAATTGCGCCCTCTAGAGGCTCCAGAAGTCAAGATCTCAGATCGGTTTAAATGGCAGCTATATCAGGTTAAGAACCGATTTGAACCATATTTGACAAGGTGGTTGGAAATCAAAACAAAACACCTCATGCAAAATTTTGGCTAAATTAGATGAGAATTGCGCCCTCTAGTGGCTCAAGAAGTCAAGACCCCATATCGGTTTATATGATAGGTATAATATGTTATGAACCGATTTCAACCATACTTAGCAGTTGTTGGAAATCGTAACAAAACACCTTATACAACATTTCAGCCAAATTGGATAGAAATTGTGCCCTGTAATGGCTCAAGAAGTCAAGACCCCAGATCGGTTTATATGATAGTTATGAACTGATTTCAGACATACTTAGCAAAGTTGTTGGAAATCTTAACAAAACACGCCATTCTAAATTTAAGCTAAATCGAAAAGGATTGCGCCCTGTAGTGGCTGAAGAAGTCAAGATCCAAGATCATCAGTATATGTTCAAAATTTTAAGCGCCTATTTACAATCCCAACGGACCTACACTAATAAGAAGTATAGGTGCAAAATTTGAAGCGCCTGGCTTTACTGCTTCGGAGTCTTAGACAAATATTTTGAGGAGTTACAAACAGAATGACGAAATAATTATACCCTCATCCTATGGTGGGGGGTATACATTTTGTATTTGGAGGTTAGGTTAGGGTAAAAATAAAAATTCGGTTAAATCAGTCCACCTATCTTTGATATATCTTGAATACATTGCAAAACTTAGAAATTCAGAAAGTTTGCCCTGAGAACTCAAAATTTCCCACTTCGAATTTCTCATCCCCCAGACCATGACCAGGAAATTGTTCCACAGTGTAATGTGTAGGCATTTATGTGAGGACCGAAAGGACCCAAAGGCGGTCCTCACACTTTTTACACTTCCAAATACCTGCTCCACCCTTAAATGATCTTAAATTTAAGGGTGGAGCAGGTATTTTATCAACGCCGCCGGGTACTCATGCGAAATAGGTTGTCGGGAACTTTATCTCTAAAGTAGTTACTTCCGTGATAGAAGATCTTACGTGGTTGGTGCTAGCGATACGGTTTGGAAGGATATTTGGCGTGGCTGCCGTCAGAGAATCGTAATCGTCCACCCGCGATTCGATCTGGTGGAGCCAGCATCAGGAACGTAAAATATCTGGGAGTGACTGTTCCAGGGAGAATGGGTTTCCTGGTCCATTTGGATCGGGTGTAGGAGAAGATGACTGGAGTAGCCGGAATGGTTAAGCGTGTTCTGAGAAGTGATTGGGGTCCTTAGTCGTCGCGCTGTTCAGACCATATATGGTGGTCTATTTGTTGCTTGCACAACTTATGGGGCACCTGTATGGCAAGGAATTGCTGCGACAGTCTTAGGACGAAAGAAGATCCTCTCTTGTCAGAGGGTGGCAATGCTGGCTTGCTTGCCTATGTGTAGGACTGTTTCGACAGATGCTCCCGCTTGATTTACTCGTTAGTTACATGGCCGTTCTGTATAGTGTGAAAAAAAGGAATTCCATCAATGCGTGAGGATTGGCTCACTGCTTCTGAGCTTGCAGATGGGGGATGTTAGGCGGCTCAAGGCACTCCTTTTGGAGCGTCTTGATGATAGCTGGAGAACTAAATGGACAAACAGTGACAATGGTTGGGTGACTTACGAATTTATTCGTGACGCGACGTTCTTATGAGACCGCCCGGACTTTGGTTTCATCCTAAGTCTGGGCTTCATACTGACGGGACATGGGTCCTTTAATGCATTTTTGCATCAGAGGAACTTGTCCGCAACTGATCTGTGCGACTTTGGGAAACTTGAGGACTGCAGTCATGTACTGACGGAATGCCCATACTATGCAGACATTAGAGATTTAGGCGCGATGGGGATTAGCGAGGCGGTGTGGGATTTCAGTAGGGCCCTTGAAGACGATACGACTGTTGCAAGGCTGGCCACCTTTTCGCGGGAAGTATTTCTTAGGAGACGGACAAGACTTAGTGGAGACATGAATACACGCTAGTTATCCATAATGAGCTGTTGCTGTACCGAGTGATTTGGTGCTGCGCATGACTTGGCCTGGCACCAGCCTTGCCCATGTTGATGCTGCGTCGTTTGCCCATCGTTGTTTCCCGTAGCCTTTGTGGTTGTTTTCAGTTATCCGTGAGGTTGTCCGCGTTGATTGCGAGTCCCATGTTGGAGCGAATATGTGGGGCATAGTCCGTGAGGGCCGCCGTGTCCTGTTTGTGTATATCGTCCTGATGTAAGTTGTTTTTGATGAATACTGTCATATGCTGGCTTTAGGTCAGTTTAGAGCGATTTCTTTGGGGTTCAACTGGTAATAGTCTTTTAAGACTACGAAGTCTGACCGGCGATTAAAATCTGCTACCACATTTGTCAGGAGCCCCTGGAACTTCGGTTCCAGCCTTGCAATGGTGAGGCCCCAGTGAGGAGGAACATGGTGACTGTGGTTTGTACCCAAATCGCGGGTAGAGCATAAGCTCGTCGTGGAATTGCGTTTCAACCGGGTGCCGTGACGCATAGATCTGAAGGAGTTTAAGGCAGTGCTCCGCTCCTAACCAAGGAGGTGAACACGTCCATATACATGAGATCAAATTGGTACTTATGTGTGGATTACAACATGTGGGGGCTTTGGTAGAGGCATTGTATTCACCCTTGGGCCTTGGGGCCTCGCAGGTTTGGCCCATGTTGGCAGCCATCAGCGTTAAACACGATATTCGTGTGGCATATCTAGTAAGTACCCTCGCCGTGGATAGATTTGGACCAGCATTCTCTTTTAGGACAACGAGAGGTTGTTGTGAATGGCTGAGCCAATCTGGGAATCTTACAATAACCCAGAGGAAACGGATGTCTGCCTGGTCTAGGAAGACGAAGATGGGTGCATATGAGGAACTGTAATTCATAGATAGTATGACCTCAATACCGAATTCAGTTAAATAACTGGTGTGATCTTGGAACAGAACTGGAAGTATACAGTAATGCATTACAGCGATGGGCTTGTAATGAAGACTGAACTCCACTAAGTTGCACTGGCACTACCAAAGAGTGATCATACCGACATTGACATAACCATCACTGGTAACTTATTTGGCTTGGGCCCAGCTGAAACCCTGAGTGCGTCTTAACAGGTTATAAATTCAAATCTCACGTTTTCCCGCAATCGAACGATTGACGTTGAATCCACACCATGTGGAGTAATCATTTTTCGGCCTTTTATCCTTCCAAAAAAAAAATCATCTCATGTACGACAACTCCCTTACTTATTTTATCAGCAAATGGCAGTTTGTTAATACCCAAAGTTTTTTTTGTTGTTGCTTCCTTTAGCCGGATATCCTTGCATGCATATTGTACGAGTGAATTGTATTGTGTTAATCTAAAATGTAAATAAACACCATCAAATATAAATACCTATGAGATTAGAATGCCGAGATATTGGAAAATTGCAAACACAAAAGCAAGGCATGACATGGCTGTTGGTTCTTTTCATACCAACTTTGGCTGATTTGAAGGGATAGCTGCGTTTCAAATATTAACACAGGATAGCTCGAGGTTTTTTTTTAAGCATCATCTCCCATTTGATTGGATTCATTTGAACATGAAAAATCAATAAATTTATTCAACTGTAAAATAAGCAACCTCATCACAAATGGGAGGTTTCTTGCCATTTTGCAAATTATATAAAATTTAACACACACTTCCTTTTGGCATTATCCTTTTTGTGTGTGTGTGTGTATGGCAGAACCAAACAAAACGAAGAAGAAAAAAATCACTGAACCCAAACAAAATGTAACTCTTCTGTGTTTGCTTTGTGTCTGTGTGTGTGTGTGTGTGGAAGGTAAAGTTTTTTTTAGCTTCGTAAGCCTAAATTGTTGAGCAGCAGTTCTGCAGCATCGCATGAGACCAACAAAACCACAAAATTTAACAAGTTTTTCTTATTCTACCAAGGTTGGTTGGTTGGCTGGTTGGTTGGGGGTGGAAGCGATTAAAAAGTTAAGCTAAAGCAAACACATTCTGTTTTTTCGTTTTATTTCGCTTCATTGGTGGGATAAGTGATGCTTTGCAAATGGTGCATTATTTGCTAACCACAATGAGTTTGTTATTTGCCGTTTATTTGAAACGGAAATGTAAGTTGAAGTAACATTTGATAATGGATTATTTGCGTTATCCATTCGCCCGGGAGTTAGATTATAGTAGGTAAGATAAAGTGTAATCATTTGGTAGGAGAAAGTGTAAGTGGGTGATTTAAGATTTTTTAAGTAACACGGGAAACCCATTAAATACAACTCGTAGTGATATCTCAACATTGAATATATCATACAGTTTTAATGGAGAGAATAAAGCAGCATCCATTATAAGGAAAAGGCGATTAAGGAAAGTCTTGCCCTATAAACCTACAAGAGGGCCATTGATAATCGTTGGGGCTTAAACTGTCTGTCTACTGCAATTGTTATACCTACAGTGCTATATGATGTTGTATTTTGGCGGACGGCATTTGAAAAATCCTCCTACTGTTTAATACTTAGCCATATCCAAAGGATGGCTTGGCTAATATGCTATATGGTGTTGTGCTTTGGTGGACGTCATTTCAAAAATCCATTTGCTGTTTAATACTCAGCCGAATCCTAAGAATGGTTTGGCTAATATGCTATATGGTGTTGTGTTTTGGTGGACGGCATTTTAAAAAAATTCCACCAACTGTTTAATACTCAGCCGTATCCAAAGAATGGCTTGGCTAATATGATATATGGTGTTGTGTTTTGGTGGACGGCATTTAAAAAATCCACCTACTGTTTAATAGTCAGCCGTATTCAAAGAACGGCTTGGCTAATATGCTATATGGTGTTGTGTTTTGGTGGACGGCATTTAAAAAATCCACCTACTGTTTAATACTCAGCCGTATTCAAAGAACGGCTTGGCTAATATGCTATATGGTGTTGTGTTTTGGTGGACGGCATTTAAAAAATCCACCTACTGTTTAATACTCAGCGGTATTCAAAGAACGGCTTGGCTAATATGCTATATGGTGTTGTGTTTTGGTGGACGGCATTTTAAAAATCCATTTACTGTTTAATACTCAGCCGAATCCAAAGAATGGCTTGGCTAATATGCTATATGGTGTTGTATTTTGGCGGACGACATTTTAAAAAAATCCCACCTACTGTTTAATACTCAGCCGTGTCCAAAGAATGGCTGGGTTAATATGCTATATGGTCTTGTGTTTCGGTGGACGGCATTTAAAAAATCCACATACTGTTTAATACTCAGCCGAATCCAAAGGATGGCTTGGCTAATATGCTATATGGTGCTGTGTTTTGGTGGACGACATTTTAAAAATCCACCTACTGTATAATACTTAGCCGACTTCAAACGATAACTTGTTTATGTATCAATGCCGCATTGAGGCCGACACCATCTGATGGACTATGGATGCTACAAGTAGTGCCTATCTCGGGTGCCCTGCAGCGGTTCCCAAAACTTCAACTCCATATCCCAGGCAGTGTGGATTACACATTCTCTGAGCCGCGTTTTGAAAAGCAACAAGTAAAAAGGCGTTAAGTTCGGCCGGGCCGAACTTTGGATACCCACCACCTCTGGTATATATGTAAACTACCATTCATCGTAATCCGGTGAAAATGCATAATTTATGCCCCCATAGCAGCTACATCGAAATATGGTCCGACTTGGACCAAATTCGAAACGGACATTGAGTGGTCTATTGAGTAGTCTATTAAGTCATTGTTCAATTTCGTAGAACAAAATATTGGTCTTTTTGGTAGCTATATCCGAATATAGACCGATCTAAACCATATACGACACAGATGTCGAAAAGTCTAACATAAGTCAGTGTCCCAAATTTCGGAGAAATTGGAAAATAAATGCATCTTTTTTGGGGCCTAGACTTTGAATCAAGAGATCGGTCTATATGGCAGCTATATCCAAATCTGAAGTGATCTGGTCCAAATTAAAGAGGAATGTCGAAGGGCCTTACACAACTCACTGTCCCAAATTTCGGAGAAATTGGACAATAAATGCCCCTTTTATGGGCCCAAGACCTTACATCGAGAGTTTGGTCTATATGAGAGCTGTATCCAAATCTGAACCGATCTGCGAAAAATTAAAGAGGGATGTCGAAGGGCCTTACACAACTCACTGACCCAAATTTCGGAGATATCGGACAATAAATGCTCCTTTTAAGGGCCCCAAGACCTAAAATCGAAAGATTGGTCTATATGAGGGCTGTATCCAAATCTGAACCGATCTGGGAAAAATTGAAGAAGGATATCGAAGGGCCTTGCACAACTCACTGTCCCAAATTTCGACAAAATCAGACAATAAATGCACCTTTTATGGGCCCAAAATCTTAAATCGAGAGATCGGTCTATATGGCAGCCATATCCAAATCTGAAGCGATCTGGGAAAAATTAAAGAGGGATGTCTTCGGCCTTACACAACTCTCTGTCCCAAATTTCGGCAAAATCAGACAATAAATGCACCTTTTATGGGCCCAAGACCTTAAATCGAGAGATCGGTCTTTATGGCAGCTATATCTAAATCTGAAGCCATCTGCGAAAAATTAAAGAGGGATGTCGAAGGACCTTACACAACTCACTGTCCCAAATTTCGGTAAAATCGGATAATAAATATGGGCCCAAAATCTTAAATCAAGAGATCGGTCTATATGGCAGCTATATCCAAATCTAGAATTATCTGGGCCAAATTGCAGAAAGACGTCGAAGGGCCTTGCACAACTCATTGTCCCAAATTTCGGCAAAATCCGACAATAAATGCACCTTTTATGGGCCCAAGACCTTAAATCGAAAGATCGGTCTTTATGGCAGCTATATCCAAATCTGAACCGATCTGGGAAAAATTGCAGAAAGACGTCGAAGGGCCTTGCACAACTCACTGTCCCAAATTTCGGCAAAATCGGACAATAAATGCACCTTTTATGGGCCCAAGACCTTAAATCGGAGGATCGGTCTATATGACAGCTATATCCAAATCTGGACCGATCTGGACCAAATTGAAGGGGGATGTCAAAGGGCCTAACACAAGCGTCGGAAATGGATATATCGATGTGTTGCAAACGAAATGACAAAATGAATATACCCCCACCTTTCGGTGATGGGTATAAAAACAATAGTACCGGTGTACCTGATAGGGCCGAGGGGAACTACAATAATCCATGTACTAGAAGGTAGGTGAACTTTTATACGAATGGTTCTAGCCTATGTCTACGTTTAGACAATGGCTTAATGTCTTAGAGTATGCGATTAAGCTCTAGTTAGTTTTTAACGCAACTGTAGCGGAAGATGAATGTACTGTTAGGGGCAGACCAAAGCTCAAGGATTTGGGGTAAGGGGACACTAGGCCGTACACTGAATTACACGAGACATGAGTCCGCATGATGTGTTCCCTGGCACAAAGCGACCGTGGGAATGAACATGCTCGTACGGCTCGACAACGCAGACGATGATTCAATACCTGCGGAACACCGAGCTGTGTTAACTCAGATAACGCTGAGATCTGATGATTCTCCCGCGTTATGAAGAAGACACTACGGGACCGTAAAGTGTAAGTGAAGAACGAAAAGTACGTGAAGTCACTGCTTGGTGGCTTATACCATATGAGCGTTATTTGTGTTGTTTACAGTAACAGAAATTAAATCGTGAGCACTTTCGTGCGATTATTTTTTACAACTTTCGACATGGATTAACTCAACAACAGTGCATCGATGAACTAAATTCAATTTTTGGCGATGAAGCTCCATCAAGGATCTGTGTTTATCGATGTATGATGAATTAAACCGAGGTCGTAGTTCACCCCAAGATAAATTTCGTGAGGGAGTTCCAAAATCAGTTGTAGTTCCAAAAACTATTGATGCTGTGCGCCAACTGATATTGCAACATCGTTATGTGACCTATCGTGTAGAGCTGGTAAACTATCGATAATCGCAACATAAATATCGATAGTATCGATACTATCGTTGATTTCCCATCATCTATATTTCAAACGAAAATGGGAAGTAAAAATCAGGAGATCGATTTATATAGAAGCCATAACAATGCACAGACCAAATGTAACCAAGATTACTAAAGTCAGTTGGTAATCACGAAAGAAATCAAAAAGCTAGCCTAATCGAATGAAAATTGCGCCCTCTATAGGTGCAATGTATCTAAAAGCATGCATTCAGTGTCGGATTGCTTAGGTGAAAGTGTAATGTTGGGAGTAGGGTACCCCCCCCCCCCCCCCCCACCCACCCCTTATAAAGGGTGATTTTTTTGAGGTTAGGATTTTCATGCATTAGTATTTGACAGATCACGTGGGATTTCAGACATGGTGTCAAAGAGAAAGATGCTCAGTATGCTTTGACATTTCATCATGAATAGACTTACTAACGAGCAACGCTTGCAAATCATTGAATTTTATTACCAAAATCAGTGTTCGGTTCGAAATGTGTTCAAATTTTGACAAATTTTGTTCAGCGATGAGGCTCATTTCTGGTTGAATGGCTACGTAAATAAGCAAAATTGCCGCATTTGGAGTGAAGAGCAACCAGAAGCCGTTCAAGAACTGCCCATGCATCCCGAAAAATGCACTGTTTGGTGTGGTTTGTACGCTGGTGGAATCATTGGACCGTATTTTTTCAAAGATGCTGTTGGACGCAACGTTACGGTGAATGAACACATTTCGAACGGAACACTGATTTTGGTAATAAAATTCAATGATTTGCAAGCGTTGCTCGTTAGTAAGTCTATTCATGATGAAATGTCAAAGCATACTGAGCATCTTTCTCTTTGACACCATGTCTGAAATCCCACGTGATCTGTCAAATACTAATGCATGAAAATCCTAACCTCAAAAAAATCACCCTTTAATTAGAGTGAAATTTGTATGCCAAGTTCGTACTTTAGTCTAAGATACCTTTCATTTGATACCCATATTGTCCCAATTGCCACACATGTCCGTTCGGGTGAGTTTTTAGATGTGGCGTCCCCCAGATTATTTGATCGGCAACATTTTTGACCAATTTCGAGTTTTTAGGGCACCATAAGGTAATATATAAAGTTTTGTTTTACTTGGTGCACCCATCTCTGAGATCTGCCGCTAACCGACTGACTGACTGGTATGGTGAAGGTATGTTGAAGAAATTTTTGGAAAATCGTACCAGAAGTGGGAGAAATAGTACGTCTAGTACTGCTGCAATTGGTACTATTTGGTACTTTATTTGTTAATTGAGCTAGAGCTCTGAATTTTGGAACTTAGGTTACTAAGACTTTTTTGGAATAAATACATTTTGGTACTAAAAAAAGTACTAAAAAGGTACCTCTATCCAGGGTTGATGGATAGAGGTAGAATTTTGAAATTTGACCTAAAAGACATCTGATGCAACAAGGGTAAAAAGAAAAAGGGTAAAAAGAGTTAAAAGAAAAAATGGAAAAATCGTACTGGTACCGGGAGGAAACGTATATTTCGTACCGTTTATATAGTTAGTTTTAATCAGTGCACCCATCTTCGAGATCTTGGGATTTTAAAAATTAGGGTTAGAGGGAGGATTCGCCCGCCTTCTGACATCAAAAAAATGAGTACCCTATTTTCACAGGAGACTCAAACTCTGCCACAATTGGTACTATTTGGTACTTTCTTTATAGATGGAGTTAGAGGTCAGAAATTTGGGATGTAGGCACAACTAAGAAATAAATGATGGATGACTTAATCATTTATTTAAAATTTTTAGATTTTGGTACCGAAAATTTGTACTTTTTTCATAGGAGCTAGAGGTCAAACATATAATGGGTAACTAAAAGATCTGTTCGCAATTTTGGTACATTTTGGTGTCATTTGGTACTTTCATCACAGATGGTGCTAGTGGTATGAAATTTGGCATAAAGGTACAAGGAAATCTATGATGGATGACTAAATGATATACTCAAAATTCGTACATTTAGTACCAAAAATGGTACCATTTGGTACTCTCTTCGCAAATGGAGCTAGAGGTCTGAAATTTTGCGTGCAGGTACAATTCGGATGGGTGACTATGATCTTTTTAAATTCGTACATTTGGGTACTAATATTGGTACCAATAAGTACCTTTTTTGTGCAGATGGAGCTAGAGCTACCAAAATTGGTACCATTTTTTACTTTCTTTATAGATGAAGCTAGAGGTCTAAAATGTAGCATGTTGGTACAACTAAGAAATATATGATAGGTGACTAAATGGTACATTTTGGTACCAAAAAGTGCAATATAGGTACTGAAACGTACAAAATGGTACTTTCTTCACAAATTGAGCTAAAGCGCTCAAAATTTCGATTCATTAGGACTTTGACAATACATGTTGGGCTATTTGGCACTTTATTTACATTTGGAGACAGATTTCTGAAATGTTGGTACTTTCTTTACACTTGGAGACAGATTTCTGAAATTTAATAAGCAATTTTTACAAAACTTCATAATCTTATGAACTGAGTGCTTATCTAGGCTTTTGGAAGTCCTATACTAAAAAGGGGGTATATAAAACGGGGCTAGCGAAGAGAACCACCGGGATGCTAGTATATTCATAATAGTTCTCCTCTTAACAACCCCAATATTTTGGCAGCACTGATTATCAGCAAAAGCTATGTGCTTTGCTGCGGCAGTAGTTCTGCTATAACAGCAAATCTACTAATGCAAATGAAAGATTTACTAACAGTTAGCAGAATGTGTTTGCTGTTATCAGCAGACTTTTTCTATGAGTGTGGTATTGTCATAGTGAAAACTATGAATTTTTGTCCAAAGTATTGGCTTGCCCAAAAAGTAATTGCGGATTTTTTAGAATGAACTTTAATCAAATATACTTTTTTACACTTTTTTTCTAAAGCAAGCTAAAAGTAACAGCTGATAACTGACAGAAGAAAGAATGCAATTACAGAGTCACAAGCTGTGAAAAAATTTGTCAACGCCGACTACATGAAAAATCCGCAATTACTTTTTGGGCAACCCAATATTTCGCATTTGGCCCACCCACAACCTTGAGAGAGATTCATGAAGAGCTGTTCCCCAACAAAAGGAAGGATATTTAAGTGTAAGGGCGTTTAGTTCGCCCGGGCCGAACTGTGGATACCCACCACCTCGAAGGGTCCAACACAACTCACTGTCCTAAATTTCACCAAATTTGGCTAATAAATGTGGCTTTTATGGACCTAAGACCCTAAATCGGCGAATCGGTCTATATGGGAGCTATATCAAGATGTAGTCCGATATAGCCCATATTCGAACTTGACATGACTTATGGCCAAAAAAAGAATCTGTGCAAAGTTTCAGCTGAATATATCCATTTTTAAAGACTGTAGCGTGATTTCAACAGACAGACGGACGGACGGACAGACAGACAGACAGACAGACGGACGGACAGACAGACGGACGGACAGACAGACGGACGGACATGGCCAGATCGTCTTAGATTTTTACGCTGATCAAGAATATCTATACTGTATAAGGTCGGAAATGGATATTTCCGTGTGTTGCAAACGGAATGATAAAATGAATATACCCACATCCTTCGGTGGTGAATATAAAAATGGCAAACAAAATAAAGTCATTGTTTTTAAAAATAATTTGAGTATGTAAGTAAATAATTACTATAATATTGGGTTGCCCAAAAAGTAATTGCGGATTTTTCATATAGTCGGCGTTGACAAATTTTTTCACAGCTTGTGACTCTGTAATTGCATTCTTTCTTCTGTCAGTTATCAGCTGTTACTTTTAGCTTGCTTTAGAAAAAAAGTGTAAAAAAAGTATATTTGATTAAAGTTCATTCTAAGTTTTATTAAAAATGCATTTACTTTCTTTTAAAAAATCCGCAATTACTTTTTGGGCAACCCAATAAAAATGCGAGGATATATAAAATTATTGCCATGCATTTATCGCTTTCTTCATAAGACTACCATTAAAAATTCCCAAAAAAAACAAATTCCAAGAAATAATAAACAAAAATAATTACGAGCTATATGTTTTAATCATCAGTAGGGTTCTTATCAAAATGCACACATTGTAAAATGCCAGCAACATGAATTGAGGATATTTGGTATAGAATCTAAACAATGGCAGAGGCGACAATGCGACATTCGCAGGAAAATGCGGGTTTTGATAGCAAATTATTATATCTTGTTAAAGACTTTGTCTCGTGCCTATGCGCTACAGCACAAATGTGATAAGAATTTCCATGTTGTGTACTGCATTGCGGGCGTTTAGGTTGCGTTGACATCAACGTCTTAAGGCAAAGACAAATAAAATACTTTTTTCAAATGACGAACAGAACAAATTAATTTTTATCAAAAAAAGGCAAATAAATAAAAAAAAATAGTAATTAAACAATAGATTGTAGGCAATGACTTGGTGATTCATGGTAATCTAAAATCGTCCTATAATCTGATATAGCTCCTATATATTGGGTTGCCCAAAAAGTAATTGCGGATTTTTTAAAAGAAAGTAAATGCATTTTTAATAAAACTTAGAATGAACTTTAATCAAATATACTTTTTTTACATTTTTTTTTCTAAAGCAAGCTAAAAGTAGCAGCTGATAACTGACAGAAGAAAGAATGCAATTACAGAGTCACAGGCTGTGAAAAATTTGTCAACGCCGACTATATGAAAAATCAGCAATTACTTTTTGGGCAACCCAATACATGCTTCACAGAAACCATAGCCATGACTTTTTGGTACATTATTATTTAACTTCTACTTTTGACATTACAAACAATCCAAGAGCCTCTTAAACAAATACATATTTGTTTTTATTCACTTTTAACCCCAGAAAATCTTGCTGGAAATTACTTTTTTTTCAACACTTCAAAGTCATTATCATGCCATTAGTAGATAATGATACACTTTATCAATAAACAAATTTCACCAATTAACACCGTATATTGGGCTCTTTTTGATTGCGAAAATTATAACACAACAGAATGTACTTAAAAAACATGCGTGGAAATTTACATTTCAATATCTTTTCATTCCATCTGTCACTTGAGCAGAATTGTTTATGTTTAAATTCAATTCCTATGTCAACAACCAACCAAGCAAGCAAGCCACCATGCCAAGTCACATTAGTGCTGCTCTAAATTTGCTTTTCAGTTGGTTTTTTTTTCTTCTTTTTTTTGTACTACCTCGTAGTCTTTGTTACGTTTTTGGCATATCAGTTACTCAAATTTGTTGTTTTTGTTTTCATCTCTCTAGCTTTCAATGCCATGTTCATATCATACCTGACAAGAATTTCAAATGTTTTATTTACATATCTTTTTATTTTCTCTTCACATATTCTTAACTTGCCTTTTGTTGGAACTTGAAACAAAAACGCCTAACAGCAAATGTACATAACAATTATTTTAACTAACGGTATGTGACACCTACTATTGCGGCATTTTGTGTGGAGACAAGAGAAAAAAAAAACAAAAACCTAACCTAACAACAATGATATAAATTATGGCATAAAGTTGTAATAATTATGACAACTAAATATGTACGAAAGCACATAGAATCACATGTATAGCCAGACATGTGCGAATATGTTCCCAGTTGGACAAATTGTCATCAGACATGAAAATGTATTTTCATTTTATTTCCCTGAGGTGACAATGTCTTGCAAAATGTCGCTTATAGAATTATCGTTCATGACAATGTCTTGCAAAATGTCCTCAATGGAATGTTAAAATTAAGTGGCGGAGCGAACCTTGAGTATCCATCAATATCCATTCGAAATGTCTTGCAAAAAATCGTCAATCCAAATGTCGGACATGAAAATGTATTTCCTTGAGGCCACAATGCCTTGCAAAATGTCGCCAATGCACTTGATCCCCATAAAATTGTATTTCCGTAAAGTGACAATGTCGTCATAATAATAAAGCATAAAATTGTAATATTGGGTTGCCCAAAAAGTAATTGCGGATTTTTCATATAGTCGGCGTTGACAAATTTTTTCACAGCTTGTGACTCTGTAATTGCATTCTCTCTTCTGTCAGTTATCAGTTGTTACTTTTAGCTTGCTTTAGAAAAAAAGTGTAAAAAAGTATATCTGATTAAAGTTCATTCTAAGTTTTATTAAAAATGCATTTACTTTCTTTCAAAAATCCCCAATTACTTTTTGGGAAACCCAATAATTATGACAACTAAATATGTACGAAATTACATAGACTCATATGTATAGCCAGACATGTGCGAAAATGTTCCCAGTTGGACAAATTGTCATCAGACATGAAAATGTATTTTCATTTTATTACCCTGAGGTGACAATGTCTTGCAAAATGTCGCTTATAGAATTATCGTTCATGAGAATGTCTTGCAAAATGTCCTCAATGGAATGTTAAAATTAACAGGCGGAGCGAACCTTGAGTATCCACCAACATGTCCTGCAAAAAGTAGTCAATCCAAATGTCGGACATAAAAATGTATTTCCTTGAGGCCACGATGTCTTGCAAAATGTCGCCTATGCACTTGAACCCCATAAAATTGTATTTCCGTGAAGTGACAATGTCGTTATAATAAAAAGCATAAAATTGTATTAATTATGACAACTAAATATGTACGAAAGTACATAGACCCACATATATAGCCAGACATGTGTGAAAATGGTCCTAGTTGGACAAATTGTCATCAGACATGAAAATGTATTTTCATTTTATTTCCCTGAGGTGACAATGTCTTGCAAAATGTCCCTTATAGAATTATCGTATATGACAATGTCTTTCAAAATGTCGTCAATGGAATGTTACAATTAACTGCCGGAGCGAACTTTGAGTATCCACCAACATCTATTGAAAATGTCTTGCAAGAAGTCGTCAATCCAAATGTCGGACACAAAAATGTATTTCCTTGAGGCCACAATGTCTTGCAAAACGTCGTCTATGCACTTGATCCGCATAAAATTCTATTTCCGTGAAGTGGAAATGTCGTCATAATAAAAAAGCATAAAATTGTAATAATTATGACAACTAAATATGTACGAAAGTACATAGACTCATATGTATAGCCAGACATGTGCGAAAATGTTCCCAGCTGGACAAATTGTCATCAGACATGAAAATGTATTTTCATTTTATTTCCCTGAGACGACAATGTCTTGCAAAATGTCGCTTATACAATTATCGTATATGAAATTGTATTTCCTTGAAGTGACAATGTCTTGCAAAATGTCGTCAATGGAATGTTAAAATTAGCAGGTGAAGCGAACCTTGAGTATCCACCAACATCCATTCGAAATGTCTTGCAAAAAGTCGTCAATCCAAAAGACATGAAAATGTATTTCCTTTAGGCCACCATGTCTTGCAAAATGTCGCCTATGCAATGTTAAAATTAACTGGCAGAGCGAACCTTGAGTATCCACCAACATACATTCGATATGTCTTGCAAAACGTCTTCAATCCAAATATCAGGCATGAAAATGTATTTCCTTGAAGCCACAATGTCTTGCAAAATGTCGCCTTTGCATTTGACGGACATGAAATAGTATTTCCGTAAAGTGACACTGTCTTGCGAAATGTCGTCTATAAAAAGGTTGAATTAACAGTGGAGCGAACCTTGAGTATTTAGTTGAGAGGTATAATTTTATTCTATATACCAAATTTCTGTCAAACAAGCAAAAATTAAACTTTTAGGAACCGAACAACAATGATAAGTAGACGGGATTACATGGGAGCTAAATCAGGTAATAGACCGAATTGGACTGTACTAGGTACAATAGTTGAAAGTCATAACAGAATACTACATGCAAAATGTCAGCCAAATCGTACATAAATTGCGGCTTGTAAGGGCTTAAGAAGTTAAATCGAGAGATCGGTTTATATAGGAGCTACATCAGGTTATAGACCGATTCGGACCGTACTTGACACAGTTGTTGGAAGTCATAACGGAACACCTCATGAAGAATTTCAAGAAAATCAGACAAAAATTGCGTCTTCTAAGGGTTCAAGAAACCAAATCAGGAGATCGGTTTATATGGGAGCTACATCAGGTTATAGACCGATTTGAACTGTACTAAGTCTCATAGCCGCAATGGCACCCTCACACTTAATCTGCATGTCTATGAGTCGAATATCTAGAATAGAGTCTAGTGCTCTAGTGGGGGGGGGTCCTCATCACTCCGCCTCTGCCAAGACAACATTTTCTCGGTACCTGTTGTATTATCCTAACGTTGCACTTTTTCTCCATCGCAATCCACCAAACTATTGAGGCGTAACTAGGTTAGGTTAGGATAGGATGAAAAGAGGGTGCAGATATTTATCTGCCCCATGCCACTATAGACATACACCTAAGCCAGTAATCGACTTGTTGTGCGCTCTAAATAAGAAAAAGTAACCTCGAAAAAGAAAATCTAAGTTAGGAATTCTGTGCTACTTACAAAATCCTTCATTGTTTTCCATGCCACGCCCCTAAGTAGGTTCATGTATGACATTGTATCCCCACCTAAGTGCCGGTACCTGTTAGACGCGAAAGCCGGCGAGGCGTAACTAAGTATTGGTCTAATCTCGCTGATGTAGAGCCAATGGACTATCCTCGGATTCAGGCCCCATTTGGAGTCTACATAGTGCCCAACCTTTGAGCCCTTTCGGTACGCTCCTAAACGTGAAATTTCCAATTAAGTTTCCTATCCAAGATCCCTCCTAAGTATTTGACCTCATCAGATATCAAAATCGAAATCTTTCTACTGAGGAAACGTTGTTAGTTAAATTGGCCCACCTTTGTCTTCCTCGTGAACAAGAAGAATTCGTTCTTTTCTGGATTAACATTCAGACACCTAGCAGTTCGCTGGACGTCCTACAATGCGTTCCATGGTTTTAAGTTGAAGGAGGTAAGGCTTATAGGTCTGTAGGCCTTTGGAGTCGCATAACATGCCTTGTCGGGCTTGGGTTTACACCCTTGTCTCCTGCCAGGCTTTCGGAGTGTTTGCCTAGACACGCTGTGAAAATACTGGCCAAATGGGGTGCCAGAAAGTACGCCTCCTTCTGCGTTGCAAGCGATTCTGAGGCCTTTTGAGGGGCAGAGGTTGTCTCTGTACCATTATGGCCTTAGACTTTCCGAGCTAAATTCAAGATAGGATCTTCAGTATACTCTTTTCCAACAAAGAAGATTGTGTACTCGGCGAGAAGCGGTTATAAATGCATACGCGCCATTTTTCGAGCTACCGATACCAAGATAGAGAAAATAGCCATTGGGCAGACTATAGTACAGAGGGAAGCTATACTTGGGCGTTAGCTGGCATTGAATTTATGCGCAAGCATCGATTGGATAAGAATAGATTTAATTCCACTTATTCCTGAAAATTTCACAGATTGTGTAGTACCGTATTGGTATCCGATCTGAGCGGACCCTCCCCTTCCGATATCAGATCGCTCGGTACTTGACCATTAGCTTGTATTGACTTTAGGCGCTGACATCGATCGGATAAGAACAGATTTATTTCCACTTATTCTTGAAATTTTCACAGATTGTGTGAGATTGTCTGGTATCCAATCTGATATTGAAAGGGGAGCGGATGCTCCCCTTACCTCAAGCATCAGCCAAACTAAAAAGTGAACCCATCGAAACAAATAATGCATTCAAATGAAAGGTATTTATTTGGGAGTCACCTTTTAGAAAACCGCCCCTTGCAAAAAACAAGCCAACCGCCCGCCCTGCCATGTACACCCATCGCTGCAATATTGAATTAAATAGAAGGTAGAGGAAATCGGTACTTGACCGTTAGCTTGAATTGACTTTATGCGCTGACATCGATCGGATAAGAATAGATTTATTTCCACTTATTCTTGAAATTTTCGCAGATCTGTTATCGGAAGGGGAGCGGACCCTCCCCCTTACCTCAAGCACCACGCAAGCTAAAAAGTGAACCCATCGAAATAAATAGTGAATTCAAATTAAAGGTTTTTGGGATTGAAATACGAAACTTTTATCAATTTTAGGGCCACCTTTTGGAAAACCGTCCTTTGCAAAAAACAAGCCAACCGCCAACCACCCTGCCATGTACACCCATTGCTGCAATAAGGAATTAAATAAAAGGTAAAGGAAATCGGTACTTGATCGTTAGCTTGTATTGACTTTATGCGCTAACATCAATCGGATAAGAATAGATTTCTTTCCACTTATTCTTGAAATTTTCACAGATCTGATATCGGAAGGGGAGCGGACCCTCCCCCTTACCTTAAGCACAACGCAAACTAAAAATTGAACCCTCGGAAACAACATTGGACTCAAATGAAAGGTATTTGGGAGTGGAATACGAAACTTATACAAATATTCGTGGCTAACTTTTAGAAAACAGCCCTGTGCAAAAAACGAACCAACCCCCCGCCCAGACATGTATACTTATGGACAATATGGTCTTAAATGGACAATATGGACATAAATGCAAGGTGTTTATGAGCAGAATACGTATCAACTGGAGGCCACCATAGCGCAGAGGTTAGCATGTCCGCCTATGACACTGAACGCCTAGGTTCAAATCCTGGCGAGACCATCAGAAAAAATTTTCAGCGGTGGTTTTCCCCTCCATATGCTGGCAACATTTCTGAGGTACTATGTACCACGTAAAACTTCTCTTCAAAGAGGTGTCGCACTGCGCCACGCCGTTCGGACTCGGCTATAAAAAGGAGGCCCCCTATCATTGAGCTTAAACTTGAATCGGACTGCACTCATTGATATGTGAAGAATTTTTGCCCTGTTTCTTAGTGGAATGTTCATGGGCAAAATTTTCAATTTGCAATACGTATCAACTTCCACTTTTCGCAAAGCAATCCCTTCCCCCTCAAAACCCACAAACAGAAAACTGGATTGATTGGAAATGAAATATATGGGAATCAAATTAAATTAATTTAAGAATAGAATACGCTATCAGGGAGAGCTATCAGAGCACCGCTCCTCCCCATAAATCTTTCCTCTTCCAAAGGTCTCAATGGAACAGTAATCTTATCGGGCGTAGAGTAAAAATTTGGTTTCCAAATTGGGGACCGTGTGAGGGGAACATTTCATTCTCAAAAACCTCAACAAGCAATCCCATCGAGATAATATGGATTTTGACTCAATTTAATGTATTTTGCAAACAAAACTTATCTAGACGTGTTAAAAATCATTCATTGAAGTTCTTAAAGCCCCTACCTCTCATTTTTTTTGTTTCCCTCAATGCCTCATAGTCATGCATAGTTCACTTCAATACGAACTTTCAACTTTGATTTACACACTAGCCTACTAGTCATAGGAAACAAAAGCTAGGCTTTATTTATTGTTTTCAAAGTGAAAATGAATGGCAGCCATACAAAAATTTCTCTCAATAGACTGCATTGATGATTTCATTTAATTTATTATGTCAAATGTTAAAATGACGCTGAACTACTAAAACTGAAATCTTTTATCAGTTGGATTAAAAATTCAGTATAAAAAAAACTAAACGAAACTATTTCTTGACTTCGTTGAAGTTCATTAATATTCACTGTTCTAAAGTTTACTAGAAAGGCGTGTCTAGTATTCATGCATGTTTTATATAAAACAAAACACACAATCAGGGCTATTTAATTCTTTTATCTCAACTCTGAAGCATTAGAAAACGCAAAACAACAATTATTTTCTAGATTTCTATACATTAAAGAAAACGTAACAATAACTTTAATGATATACAAACATAGTTTTGTAGATAAAAATTAAAATTTATAGAGAAAAGATAATGGAAATTAGTTCTTTCTTTTCTATTGCAAAAAATCTCCGATCATTGAGCTCGTCTTCAAAGATAAATAAAAGAAAAATTTTGAAATAAAATGAACTTCGCCCTAAAGCCCAGTACTGACTTCAATTGTGCGGAAAATGTTGCTAAACATCAATTAAAAATGTTGCTAAACATCAATTACAAATGTTGCTAAACATCAATTACAAATGTTGCTAAAATTAAAAATAATGCTAAACATCACTTAAAAATTTTGCTAAACATCAATTGAAACCTCACAATATTTCCCACAGTGTTGCCAATTTGTTTAATTGTAATTAAACTTTTTTATTTGGCGTGAAAAGCGTTCTTTAGGTAGAAAACTGTTGAATGTTGACATCATTATTATCATATGACTGTCAAACAAGCTAAAACCCAAGGTATCCGTGTGGAAGTCTATGCTACTTTTATTACTAGGGATATTGTATTAGTTCCAATAGATTCTATCAGGAATAGTGAAACAGTACTTTTTATCAGTAAGCGGTTCAGGCTGTGTAATCCATAATGCCTGGCTTTGTGTCAAGAATAACACAATAAAAAGTAAAAAGGCGTTAAGTTTGGCCGGGCCGAAATTTGGATACCCACCACCTCGGGTATATATGTAAATCACCTTTCATCAAAATTCGGTGAAAATTGCATACCTTATGCAGTTATATCGAAATATGTTCCGATTTGGACCAAATACTAATAAGTTGGAGGACACCGTAGCGCAGAGGTTAGCATGTCCGCCTATGACGCTGAACGCCTGGGTTCAAATCCTGGCGAGACCATCAGAAAAAATTTTCAGCGGTGGTTTTCCCTCCTAATGCTGACAACATTTGTGAGGTACTATGCCATGTGAAACTTCTCTCCAAAGAGGCTATAAAGAGGAGACCCCTTATCATTGAGCTTAAACTTGAATCGGACTGCACTTATTGATATGTGAAAAGTTTGTCCCTGTTCCTTAGTAGAATTTTCATGGGCAAAATTTTCAATTTTACTAATAAGTACAAGTCATTGTTTGGTTTTTTTTTTTTTGTAGCTATATTTAAAAAATAAATCGATTTGAACCATATACAACATGGATGTCGAAAAGCCTAACATAAGTCAATGTGCCAAATTTCAGTTAAATCGGATTATAAATGCGCATTTTTTGGGGCCAAGACTTTAAATCGAGATATCGGTCTGTATGGCAGCCATATGCAAATCTTGATCGATCTAGACCAAATTGCCGAAATATGTGGAGGGGCTTAACTTAACTCACTGTCCCAAAATCGGATAATAAATGTGGCTTTTATGGTCCTAAGACCCTAAATCGGAGGATCGGTCTATATGGCAGCTATAACCAAATCTGGACCGATCTGGGCCAAATTGAAGAAAGATGTCAAAGATCCTAAGACAACTCACAGTCCTGAATTTCAGCAAAATCGGATAATAAATGTGGCTTCTATGGGCTTTAGATCCTAGATCCGAGGATCGGTCTATATGACAGCTATAACCAAATCTGGAGCGATCTGAGCCAAATTAACGAAGGATGTCGAAGGGCCTAACACGATTCACTGTCCCAAATTTCAGCAAAATTGGATAATAAATGTGGCTTTTATAGGCATAAGACCCTAAATCGGACGATCGGTCTATATGGCAGCAATATCCAAATCTGATCCGATCTGGGTCAAATTGACGGAGCATGTCGAAGGGCCTAAGATAATTCACTGTAACAAATTTGGGCGACCTCGGACAATAAATGCGCCTTTTATGGGCCCAAAACCTTAAATCGAAGGATCGGCAGCAATATCCAAATCTGATCCGATCAGGGTCAATTTGAAGAAGGATGTCGAAGGGCCTAAGACAACTCACTGTCCCAAATTTCGGCGACATCGGATAATAAATGTGGCTTTTATGGGTCCAAAACCTTAAATCAAGGGATCGGTTTATATGGCAGAAATATCCAAATCTGATCCGATCAGGGTAAAATTGAAGAAGAATGTCGAAGGGCCTAAGACAACTCACTGTCCCAAATTTCAGCAAAATTGGATAATAAATGTGGCTTTTATGGGCCTAAGACCCTAAATCGGAGGATCGGTCTATATGGCTGGAATATCCAAATCTGATCCGATCAGGGTGATCCGAAGGATTCTTCTAATTTATGCACAACCTCAACCTGGGGACCGCCCCAGGTCCAAGTTCTCAAATCCTTGCTATTGAGTTGTGGCGAACTCAGCCTCCGTTTTTCTCCTCAACATTAATTCTCTAGTTATGTTAAAAGTCAAAAATTATGCCCTGGTATTTAGCCTTCCGAGAGAGCGGCAGCACACTTCTTCCAGGATCGGTCCTCTGAATTTGCCATACTTTCTCCTTCTAGTGAACAACACCAGCTCTGCCTTTCTGTGTTTTATGACAAACCCATTGGCCATCGACGACTTAGGCAGGAAGTCCTGCCTTGTTAACGATGGAGATGTCATTTTCCGAAAAGGGAACTCGGAGATGGACGTATCTCGCCTTACCCGAGAGCTTCTGTACTCCGTTAAACAAGGATTCATATAGACTTTCGGACGTGTACAGCGTTTTGGTGGTCCTGAAGGCATTGGAGATAATGTCAATGCGGGAGTGGACAGTCAGTCGTCGCTAAAGGCTCTGGCGACGAACTTTGTGAAGTTGAGACTGATAGAAGCTGCAAATAGTTTCTTTTAACCATACGAAGGGCTGTCAGCCTTAGGGCTGGGAAGTTGGAGTTAGCGGTTAGCAGTTAAGTATGCTTGCCCTGACTTCCACCTCAACTTCGCCCTGAGGTCGGAGAAAAGAGAGATATGGCGGATTTTGTGTGGTCCTAGGTCACAGTCAGGACACACACCCCGCACGTTGGCATTAAACCTAGCTCAGTAGGAGTTGAGGCAGCTGCATCTGCCGGAACGCCATTGAGCCAGAAATGCTCTGGTTTGCTGCGGGAGGTCTATTTCTTCAGGTGCAATGTAGTCTCCAATAGCAACATTCACTTGGTAGCTGGTATCCGCATTCATTTAGGTTAGGTCCACTCCTATTCCACAGCCCTGGGCCTATATACCCCACCATACTTGCTATAAAACTACAAAAATGTCCCATTATAAGTCCCATGTCGCATTTCACTTTCTTATCATTTCACATTCATTCATTTCATATTGTCCCAAATATGAAGGAGGATATTCAAATTACCCTATAAGGCGTATGCCAGTCAACCTTGTACTGAAATTGGTCATGACCCAAGCACAAACAACCACATTCCATGTCATTGCGACCGCAGTAGCATTCGTTGCTCTGTTTGTTTTTTTGTTTGACTTGGAAAAAGGATATGCGGCAAGGAAGGTAAAACAAATAAACAAACAAACCGTCCAAGTGACTGACCAAACAACCACCTGAACTACACATGTTGTCCGACCGACATAAGGGTGGTTGCCAAGGGTAATGGGCGCAAAAAAAAATATATGTAATTTTATGAAAGTAAACAAACAAGCATTCAAATAACACAAATTATGTTGAGCTAGAAATAATAATAACTGTCAACCAGAAACAGACCGATTTTGTGTTAGCCTGGACAAGAAGTAGACAAAAGGGGAACTTTGGAGAAATTTTTAAAATTTCAAAACAAATCATATTCTTATTAGAAATGGGTTTACTAATGATTTGAAAATATTTGGAATGAGTTTGCGCCCTCTAGAGGCTCAAGAAGTCAAGACCCCAGATCGGTTTATATGGCAGCTCTATCAGGTTATGGACCGATTTGAACCATATTTGGCACAGATGTTATAAGTCATAACAAAACACCTTATGCAAAATTTCAGCCAAATCGTATAATAATTACGCCCTCTTGAGGCTCAAGAAGTCAAGACCCCAGATCGGTTTATATGGGAGCTCTATCAGGTTATGGACCGATTTGAACCATATTTGGCACAGTTGTTAGAAGTCATAACAAAACACCTCATGGAAAATTTCAGCCAAATCGGATTGGAATTACGCCCTTTAGAGGCTCAAGAAGTCAAGACCCCAGATCGGTTTATATGGCAGCTCTATCAGGTTATTGACCGATTTGAACCATATTTGGCACAGTTGTTAGAAGTCATAACAAAACACCGCATGCAAAATTTCAGCCAAATCGGATTGGAATTACGCCCTCTAGAGGCTCAAGAAGTCAAGACCCCAGATCGGTTTATATGGCAGCTCTATCAGGTTATGGACCGATTTGAACTATATTGTGCACAGTTGTTAGAAGTCATAGCAAAACACCGCATGCAAAATTTCAGCCAAATCGGATTGGAATTACGCCCTCTAGAGGCTCAAGAAGTCAAGACCCCAGATCGGTTTATATGACAGCCACGTCGGTTTATATAATTGCCACAGTTGTTAGGAACTATAACAAAACATCTCATGTTAAATTTTAGCCAAATCGGATATGAATTGCGCCCTCTAGAGGCTCAAGATGTAAAGACCCAAGATCGGTTTATATGGCAGCTATATCAAAACATGGACCGATATGACCCATTTATAGTCCCAACCGACCTACACTAAAAAGAAGTATTTGTGCAAAATTTCAAGCGGCTAGCTATACTCCTTCGAAAGTTGGCGTGCTTTCGACAGACAGACGGACGGACAGATGGACGGATGGACAGACAGATGGATGGACAGGCAGATGGACGGACGGACGGACGGACAGACAGATGGACGGACAGACATGGCTAGATCGACTTAAAATATCAGGACGATCAAGAATATATATACTTTAAGGGGTCTTAGACGAATATTTCGAGGAGTTACAAACAGAATGACGAAATTAGTATACCCCCATCCTATGGTGAAGGGTATACAAATTCCTACTTGCAAGACATTAAAATATGTAACTCCAACCCTATAAAATACATGGTGCATCTGGTCGCCGCTAAATTCTAAAATGAGCTAGCGATGTCCGTGAGTCTGTCTGTCTGTCTATTGCCAGTCTCTCGAAATGCTATTTCTCCATAGACAGGAAAAGTTCGGTTAAGGTTAAGGTTAGGTTAAGGTTAAGGTTAGGTTAAGTTTTTTGGCACACCTCTAGCTACCTCAATCGCTTCCTAGCCGCTTTACTCAAAGACCTTAGGTCAATTATGTCTGCCCTATAAGAGATTAAAGTTGCAGAACATTACCGACGGTGGGAACAATGCGGTGAAAGAAATCTGTTTGTTTGTGTGTTCCGGCTGAACTGATTACCTTGACATTTTAACAGATTGTGCGAGTTGGCCTGGAAGGAAACTTAGACCATATAATTTTTTGATATCAGAAGGGGGGAGGACCCTCCCCCTTACCTCATAAGTACTATCCAAAAACAAAAGTGGACCGATCGGGACAATATGGCATTCAAATGAAAGGTATTCAAGAGTAGAGTACGAAATTCATAATAAATGTTGGGTCCAAGTACCTGGGGGGCCGCCCCAAAGCCCCAAAACCTCTTAAAATAGGTTTATTTGACCATCATGACAACATGGGACTCAAATGAAAGGTATTCGGGAGTAGCTAACGAATATGGTCAGGAAGTAGAAATAGGCTTTATAATTTTTTGATAATGGAAGGGGGCGGACCCTCCTCCACGCCCCCCCCAAAAACACCATCCAAAATCAAAAGTGAACCGATAAGACAATATGGGTATCAAATGAAAAGTATGCGGGAGTAGATAACGAATCTGGTATACAATTTCATATCGAAGTGTAGGGGGTCACCCCATCCCCACAAAAACGCCCAAAATAGGCACATTAGCCAATCACGGATATGTGGGACTCGGTTTGTTTGTTCTGTATAGACTGAAAAACGGCAGAACCGATTTTCTCGAAATTCTCGCGTATTGTGTAGGTTGGTCTGGAAGGAAACATAGGCTATATAATTTTTCAGTATCGGAAGGGGGACGGGCCCTCCCCCTTATGCCGAAAACACAACCCGAAATCAAAAGTGGACCGATCGGGACAGGTATGGGTATCAAATGAAAGGTATTGGAGAGTAGAATATTAAAATTTGTGTCTAGTACACATCGGGCCTCCCCAATCCCACAACTCCCCCCAAACAGACATATTCGACGTTAATTTCAACATGGAGCTCAAGGGAAAGGTATTCGGGAGTAGATTTTGAATCTGTCATACAAAATCAGATCGAAGTATAGGGGGTCACGCCAGGCCCTGATGATGTATCACCGGTTGAATTACAAGCTGTGTCTGATAGACTGGTTCCTTGGCTTAGGGATATGGATACTCTGCTTGTATCAGCGTGTCACATATACCTGTGGGATTTGAGGGACACGATGGCCATTTTCATTCCGAAAGCAGAAAAATCTTACCATACGGAGGCGAAAGATTTTCGTCCTATTAGTCTGTCATGCTTTATGCTGAAGACTCTTGAGAGGTTGATAGAAATATATCTTAGCGCAAAGATCTCTAGAGAGTTCACCTGTCGAGGCAGCAGCATGCATATAATAAAGGCAAATCCACTGAAACAGCCCTTCACGACCTAGTCGGCTGCATAGAGGGTTCTGTCGCTGTCAAGAAATATGCAATGGTAGAATTTCTTGAGATTGAAGGTGCTTTCAATAATGTAAAGGGCAAGGTTTCCCAGCACTCTAAGAGACATACTTCAGGAAGCTCTACGTGCAACAGCAAAGTGGGCTACCGAGAGTGATCTAGGAGTTAATCTGTGCAAGACAGAAGTTACCTACAGTGGCACCTTGGAAGGAGAGATTGTTCCATTTACAGAAAGTGTAAAATACCTGGGTGTTTTGTTGGACAGGAAAGTGTACGAAACGCAACTATTGCTCCATACACCTGCAAGAGAGCCATTGGTAAAAGTTGGGAGTTTAGACCGCGCGTCATTCAGTGGATATATTCTGCAGTTGTCAGAACTATAATGCTATATGGTGTTGTGGTCTGGCGGACGACGCTTAAAAAGTCCACCTACTGTGCGATACTCAACCGGATCAAAAGGATGGCTTGTTTATGCATCACAGCCGCACTAAGGACGAGACCATCTGATGCACTGACATCAAATGCCTCAAGACATTGCGGCTAGACAAACTGCTGCGATCACTGCCGTGAGGCTAAGGAAGCTATTTCTTTGATCATGTGGCGGCTACGGACATGGTGTTATCCTTGATACAATGTCTGATGTTCCAAGTAGTGTGGATTACACCCTACCTGAGCTGTTTTTTGATAAAAAAAAAGTACTGTACCATTACTCCTGATAGAACCGATTGGAACTACGCTATCCCTGGTAATAGAAGTTACATAGACTTCTGTACGGAGGGCTACTGGACGACCAGGTGGACTTTGGGGTAAACTCTAAAGATCTAGAACTGGTCATATCGAAGAGGTTAGCCGACTACTGCAGTGTGTATTAAGCGAAGATCCTTCCAAAGTATATTCTCAGACAGCCAGGCAGCCATTAAATCCCAGGAGAACGTATTTCTGAATTCGAGATGGCTGAACAGTTCAAAATTCACCTGTTCTCGGTGCCGAGCCACAGAGATATCGCAGGAAATTATAAAGCGGACGAGCTTGCGACACTAGGAACCACACTACCCATTTCAGAGAAACTGGAGTCTCTGGGTTCCGGGCCACAGAGATATCCCAGGATATTATAAAGCGGACGAGCTTGCGAGACTAGGATCCACACTACCCATTTCAGAAAAACTGGAGTCTGTGGGTACCCCTCTAGCCACATGTAAGCAAAGTTTTCAGGACCAGGCCCGGAAGGCAACGAATGAAAGATGGTCTCAAAAAGGGGGCCAAAACTAAGTGGCATAATCTAGACTTGAAGAGGTCTAGCGCTTTGCGGTCACTGGCCAGAACAGACGTCTCAGTCATTGGGTCCGTCATGACAGGTCACTGCCTAATCGGAAAACATGCTGACAGACTGAAGGTTGCCAGTAAATACTTTTGCAGAAGTTGTAAGGACATCGAAGAAGAAGAGACTATAAAACACCTTCTGTATGTGTGTCCCGCACTGGCAGTCAGAAGGAGTTCCACTTTAGGTTCTCATTTCTTTGAGAACTTGTCTGAAGTTGTTGGGCTTTTTAAAGCCATCTGGATCTGGTTCAACGGTAGGAAGGCATATTCCTTTTTTTGTTCCTGTGGTATCACTATGGAAGAAAACGTCTATGTGAGTCTGATGGCAGACTGCCACCCAAACCTGATTTAACTTATCCTAAGAATCTCAATGAGAAGGGACCTCATTTTTACAACTGAGTCCGAACGGCTATCGACCGTTCCATTAGAAACTTGAAACAAAATTATTTTCTTTAAACTCGTATGAAATTTAAATTCCAATAATCGATTTTATCACCATATTTAGTGGATGTTTACCAACTAGCTTTCCGCTAATCCATTTTTACCTGTCTAGCTGTCTAACTGTTAAAAAAAGCAAAAAATTTAGAGTTCATATGCAAAAGACATTAAGAAAAAGACGAGATCAGTATCACAGCGTCGACTGCGCTAAACGCCAAGCATTAAAACACAAGTGACTCAATGACGCTAATGATGTTGATGATGATAATAATGATCAGGGTTGCCATAACCAGTTTCAAACCACTTGTTGTATTTTAGGGGTAGCGGCGCTCTCGCACAAACACTCACGCGCTCGCTCACTTACTTACTTAAGTTTGATAGTTTTATTATGTCTGTCTGCCTTGTGCTATTCATTCAAAAGCGCTGAAAGCGAAAGTGACAGAGTAAACGCAGCGCTGCCATGTTAAAATGGACCATTTCACATTCTCTACTATGAACGAATGAATGAACGAAAGAAAAATACAATCACACAACAACGATAAGAAAGTAAGACGATAAAGAGGCCGAAAATATGAATGGGGGAATTCGATAAAGTGGGGGCCTAACTAAAACCAAGCAACCAAAATACAAGTTACAACAAACAACCCTAGTGCTCTATGAGAAGAAGAAAAGTGTGCAAATACAGTGTTGCCAAGATGGTAATTGAAGAGTTAAGCAGCGGAATAATGAAAAAAATTGTCGATTAAGGTTCTTCAATATGGCCAAACTTCTTTCGGTGTATGTCTTTTTGACAGCATCTAACCTAGAGGAACGCTCTACCCCAAAAATACCTTAAGCGGGCATGTAGACCTTTCTGTACAATAGGGGACTTAAATTAAAGGTATTTGAGAGTTAGGTACGAATCTGATATATAAATAAGGGGTTAAACGTCAGGGGCCCGTCCCATTAAAAAATCTCCCCAAAATCTTTCATTTAAGTCGCATATTGTACCAATCATTCTATATGTCCGTTTGTTTGGTTTTGGAGAGGGGCGTTCCCCCAAAATAAGTGACGTCGTGTTCCGCGAAATACTCGGCTACAGGATCTTTGGCAACCCGGAATCAATGGGAAATGCCCTACTCCAAAAACAACCAAACCGGAATTAGACGATTGGTTCAATATAGGACTTAATTTAAAGGTATTTGGTAGTGAAGTGCGAATCCACCGCCACTATAAGTGACATTCTGTAAGCTACAGAGCCTTTGCCAACCTGGGACCTATGGGGAACGCCCTACTTCTAAAACACCCAAACGGGCACATAGACGATCGGTACAATACAGGAACTTAAATGAAAAGTGTTTGGGATGAGAGGGATAAGTACCTTGAGGGCATCTGGGCAAGAAAAGAGGTGTTCAACATTATCCTGAGTCTTCTCCTTGCAATTGCGGGGCAGTAACACCAAAGGTTTTCGACCTTCTCCAACTCCTCTTTGCCATCGCACACCCCCAATTTTGCCTCTCTCTATGTCCAGCGCGATGTCAAAGACCCGATGTTGCAATCCAGTCAGAACTCATATCACCAAGCCGAGGTCATGCATCCTACACTAATAAGAAGTACTTGTGCATCCAACAGCGCCTAGGTTTACTTCTTCGAAAGTTAGTGTGCTTTCGACAGACATACGGCCAGACGGACAGGCGGACGGACGCACCATTCATCTAAGTCTCATATTGTGCCAATCGATCTATATATTCGGTTATTCGGTTTTGGGGAGGGGTGTTCTCCCACCATTAATTACGTACTTTTCCGCGAAATACTCGGCTACCTGCAACTTATGGGGAACGCCCAACTCTAAAAACATCCAAACGGGCATATAGGCGATTGATACAATAAAGGACTTATATGAAAGGAATTTGGGGGTTAAGTACGAATCTAATATAAAAAAAATTATGGGTCCAGTGTAAGGGTGGCCGTCACGCCCACAAAAACCCACCGAGGCTTTCATGTAACTCCCATATTGTACCAATCGGTCTATATGCTCGTTTGGGTGGTTATGACGTGACGTCCTGTTCCTCTAAACACTCGTCCTTTGCCGTCCTACACCCTAGGGGGGAACGCCCTACACCAAAAGCCCCCAAATGGGCAAGTAGACCGATCGATCGAACTCGTTCATAGGGCCTTCCTCAACCTGCAGTCTAGAGGAAACTCATTACTCTAAAAAAACCCATGAAATGTATGGGCCAAGCGAGCCCGTCCCACCCACAAAATCCAACGAAACCTTTCATTTCATTTCCATGTTGTAACAATCATCCTATGCCCGCTCGGGGAGGGGCGTTCCCCGAACGGGCATAGGACCCCACATATAAACATTTCTCGCATAATCGAATATATCTTATGAGGCTTTGAAAGGCCGGGACTTAGCCGTCCGCCCAGAAAAGTTCTAGACCTCCACCACCCAAAATATGCTTATTTTATTGCTATTCAAACAGTTTTAGCTCCCCAGAAAGCTGGGCTGTCTCCGCTAATGAGACCTCTTCTCGTCGGTTCAGGTTATTTATAAAGAGACCTACTAGAGGAAAGTTTGACCTGAGAATTCTAAATGCTTTTGCGGGTTTGCTTTACCGACCCAACACCCTAACAAACGGGATTTTTCCACTCTCAAAGCCAATAACCTTAAAATTTGTCCACACTATCCCATATCGGTCTATATGCCCGTTTGGGGAGGGGCTTTCCCCCTTGGTACTGGACCGAACATTTAAACTTCTGATTTGTGATTTTGAGTTACTATAAAGGCATGAACAAAAATTTCTCGGATATATCGCAAATAAAGACCACCGCAGTGCAGAGGTTAGCATGTCCGACTATGACGCTGAACGCCTGGGTTCAAATCCTGGCGAGAATATTGTTGACCCCTCTTAATACTGGCGACATATGGGTGGTATTTTGCCATGTAAAACCTTCTTCCCAAAGGGGTGTCGCACTGCGGCACGCCGGTCGTACTCGTCTCTAAAGTGGAGGCCCCTATTCATTGAGTTTAAACTTCAATCGGACAGCACTCATTGATATGTGAGAAGTTTGACCCAATACCATCAAACTAACTTGGAATTTTGCTGCCTCAAGCCAATGAACCTGCGATTTGTCTATAGTACAATGAATAGACTTTTTGTTGACATAAGGCTCTAAATACTGCCAAAGGTGTCGTAAATTGGGCCTCTTTCGACTAGAATTTATTCCATTTGGATATTTGTCTGCCTATATGATCTCTTTGCCATTCTGTTGTTGTAGCAGTGTGTTGTACACTGAGGGGGCACCCCCTGCCGATAAAGGACTCCATCGGGTCAATCCGGTACGTACAGCCGGCTACCATGGGATTGTAGACATTCTGTATTATCGCAATAAGTTTTACCAGGTTTAAAAATATTCTTGCATCTGGCAACACTGGTTGCTTAAAAACTTAACTTAACTAAAATGGAAATATTTAACTCTTGTTTGTGCTACTATGTGTAACAATAAAACATCCAAGTCATATGGCTGCCAGGCAGTAGGGTTCATTGATAAAACTACCCAAGACGAAGTTGATGAACCAGATGGATGAAATGATGGAAAACAAAGAAAAAAGGAAAAAATCAAGAAAAATATTAAAAACTTACATCACACTTTGAGGAGGGTTTTTTCTGTTTCTTTCGGCTGCTGGACTGATGGCGATGCGGCTAAACCCAAAAAAACGCAACAGCCAAGAAGAAGAAGCGCAAAGCTGCTGTTCAATGATGAGACTCTGGGGGCTGTGTATATTTTGGAGACTGACTAACTGTTCCTGGCTGCTGCTGCTGCTGCTATTGCTGATGATGATGCTGATGATGGTTTGCTTGATTGTTTCTTTGATGCTTTTGACTGATAGTTGCTGGGGATGTTGCGATGTTTGAATGGTTGGTTAGGCAGGAACAAAGGTAAGCAAACCAAAACAAAGAAGAATCAAAAACGAAGAAAATTATGCGGCAGTAGCGTCAGCGTTGGGCGAAATTATATTTTCGGCTCCTCTGATGACCCAAGCGTTGTTTAGGTGTGTGGGTGGGAATGGATGAGGGGGGAAATGAAGTTTTCGTTGAATGTATAAACAAAATAATGATGGATTATTTGTTGTTGTTTTTTTTCAGGTTGTTGTGTTGATTTTGTTTTTGTAATTTTTGGTTATTCCTCTTTTAATCCATGTGTCAAAACGGATCACAATAATTGGGGATTTTTTTTCTTGGAGTAATTTTTTCAAGCAATTATTCTTTCTTAGAAATTTTTTGATGGAGTATTTTTTTGCTAGATTAAAAATTAAAAGAAATTAAAAGTTGTACACCTTCACACGATTTTTAATTAAAATTTTTTTTTGGATAAAATTTTTTTAGTTAATTTTTTTGTATATAATTATTATTAAAAATTTTTAATTTTTTTGCTCTCGATGACTTTCTTTAATTTTTAGAATGTATTGATTTTTTTTTTGGTTAAATATTTAACTTTGTTTTTGATCATGTTGCCTTGTTGTTTAGTTTTATTGCAAGCCAATTTTATTTTAAACATGTAAACGTGTACTAAGTTCGACTGGGCCTAATCTTATATACCCTCCAAGGATCGCATTTGTCAAGTTCCTTGCCCAAAATATCTTATGAGCAAACAAAAGATAATGAATAAGTTTACTATGCCATTGGAACTACTGTACTGTACAACTGTACTGTACTATTGTACTGTACTATTGTATTGTACTACTGTACTGTACTACTGTACTGTACTACAGTACTGTACTACTGGACTGTACTACTGTACTGTACTACTGTACTGTACTGTATTACTGTACTGTATTACTGTACTGTACTACTGTACTGTACTACTGTACTGTACTGTATTACTGTACTGTATTACTGTACTACTGTACTGTACTACTGTACTGCACTACTGTACTGTACTTCTGTACTGTACTACTGTACTGTACTACTGTACTGTACTACTGTACTGTACTACTGTACTGTACTACTGTACTGTACTACTGTACTGTACTACTGTACTGTACTACTGTACTGTACTACTGTACTGTACTACTGTACTGTACTACTGTACTGTACTACTGTACTGTACTACTGTACTGTACTACTGTACTGTACTACTGTACTGTACTACTGTACTGTACTACTGTACTGTACTACTGTACTGTACTACTGTACTGTACTATACTACTGAACTGTACTACTATACTGTACTGTACTACTGTACTGTATATGAGTTTAAAGACCAATTCGTGCCATACTTGGTTTGTAGATTAGAGTCCTTAGAAGAATTAAATTTGCAAAATTTCAACCAAATCGATCAAGAATTACGCCCTCTTGAGGCTCAAGAAGTATAACCGAAAGATCGGTTTATATGGGAGCTTTATCAGGTTGTGGACTGAGTTAGACCATATTTGGTACATATGTTACCCGTGCAACATTTCATCCAAATCGGTTAAAAACTACGCCCTCTAGAAACTCAAAAAGTATAATCGGAAGATCGATTTTTATGGGAGCTATATCAGATTGTAGACCGATACGAACCATAATGGGCACGTATATTAAATGTCGTAGGAGAAGACGTTGTGCTTAATTTTAGCTAAATCAAATAAGAATTACTCCCTCTAGAAGCTCTAGAAGTATATTCGGAAGATCGGCTTACATGGAAGCTATATCAGGTTATGGACTGATTAAGACCATATTTGGCACGTATGATGAATGTCGAAGAAGTCGTTGTGCTTAATGATACCCTACACCACTACTGTGGTACAGGGTATTATAATTTAGTGAATTTGTTTGTAACACCCAAAAGGAACAGAGATAGACCCATTGATAAGTATACCGATCGACTCAGATTCACTTTCTGATTCGATTTAGCTATGTCCGTCTGTCTGTCCGTCCGTCTGTCCATGTTAATTAGTGTACAAACTATAGGTCGCAGTTTTCATCCGATCGTCTTCAAATTTGGTACAGGCATGGTTTTCGACCTAGAGACAAAGCCTATTGAAATTGGAAAAAATATCGGTTCAGACCTGGATATAGTTCCGATATATATGTTCGTCCGATTTGCAGTAATATTGCAAAAAAATGGTCTCTTGTTAAACGATTTTCTCGAAATTTGGCAGGAAGGATTTTTTACGACTATCGACATTACTGGTGGATTTCATGGAAGTCGGTTCAGATTTAGATATAGCTCTCATATATATAAATCGCCCGATTTCCACTTCTAGAGCCACTGCAAGCACATTTATTGACCAATCTTGCCAAAATATTCCACAAAGCTTTCCTCGGCGACTACCACAACATACGTAGAGTTTAGTCCAAATCGGTTCAGATTTAGCTATAGCTCCCATATATATGTTCATCCGATTTGCAGTAATATTGCAATAAAATGGTCTTTTGTTAACAGATTTTCTCGAAATTTAGCAGGTGGGATATTCTCTTGACTCTCAATATTACTGGTAAATTTCATGGAAGTCGGTTCAGATTTAGATATAGCTCTCATGTATATATATTGCCCGATTTTAACTTCTAGAGTCACAGCAAGCACATTTATTGACCTCTCTTGCCAAAATTTTGCAAAACGCGTACCTCGACGACTGTCCATTATCCGAGGAGTTAGCTCGAAATCGGCTCAGATTTAGGTATAGCTCTCATATATATGTTCATCTGATTTGCAGTAATATTGCAATAAAATGGTCTTTTGTTAACAGATTTTCTCGAAATTGAGAAGTAGGGATATTCTCTTGACTCTCTATATTACTGCTAAATTTCATGGAAGTCGGTTCAGATTTAGATATAGCTCTCATATACATATATACATATCGCCTGATTTTCACTTTTAGAGTCACAGCAAGCGTATTTATTGACCCATCTTGCCAAAACTTTGCAAAAGGCTTTCCCCGACGACTGTCACAGTATCTGAGGAGTTTACTCGAAATCGGCTCAGATTTAGGTATAGCTCTCATATGTTTGTCCGATTTTGAGAAATAATGCAAAAAAGTGCTCATTTGTTAACCGATTCTGTCGAAATTTTGCAGTAAGGTTTTTCTTATGACTCTCAATATTACTGGTGAATTTCATAGAAATCGGGCCAGATTTAGATATAGCTATCATATATGTATATCGCCAGATTTTCGCCCCAAGAGCCACTGCAAGCGCATTGTTTGACCAATCTTGCCAAATATTTGCACAACGATTTCCTCGACGACTACCACATTATCTGAGAAGTTTACTCGAAATCGGTTCAGAATTAGATATAGCTCCCATAAATATGTTCGTCAGATTTTGGGTAATTTACCATAATGTTGCCATTTGTCAACCGTACCTGTTACAGTTTGAACATATTTGCTCGCCGAGGTCCATCAAAATTGGTTCAGAATTGGATATAGGTCCCACATTCTACTTATAGGGTAAGTGTAGGGTATTATACAGTCGGCACCGCCCGACTTTTGCTCATACTTACTGGTGTTAGCTAAATTAGAAAAGTACTATGCCCTTTGAAGGCTCAAGAAGTACATTCGGGGATCGGTGTATATGGAAGCTATATCACATTAGGGATCAATTCAGACTATAATTGGCACGTATGTTAAAGGTTATAGAAGAAATACATGTGCAAAATTCCAGCTAAATGCGACAAGAATTACGCCCTCTAGAGGCTCAAGCCCTCTAGGGACTCAGGAAGTATAGTCGGGAGATCGGCTTATACGTGAGCTTTATTAGGGTTTGGACTAATTCGGATCATACTTGACAAGTATATTAGAAGTCGTGAAATAAGTCACTGTGCCAAATTTCAACCAAATCGGATAAAACTTAAGCCCTCTAGAGGGTTCAGTATAATCGGGAGATCAGTTTATATGGGAGCCATATCTGGTTGTAAACCTATTCAAGCCATACTTGACACGTATTTTAGAGGCCATAGAAAAAGTCACTGTGCAAGATTTCAGCAAAAGCAAGTAAAAATTAAGCCCTCTAGATTCTCAAGAAGTATAATCGGGAGATCGATTTAAAATATATGGGAGGCATATCAGGTTTTAGACCGATTCGGACCATTCTTGGCACGTATATTAGAAGTCATGGAAAAAGTCACTGTGTAAAATGTCAACCAAATCGAGTTAGTATTAAGCCCTCTAGAGGTTCAAGAAGTATGATCGGGAGATCGATTTATGTGGGAGCTATGTCAGATTTTACACCGATTCGGATCATATTTGACAGGTATGTTAAATGTCATAGAAAAAGTAACTGTGTAAAATTTCATAAAATCGAGTTACTTTTAAGCCCTCTAGAGGTTCAAGTAGTATAATCGGGAGATCGATTTATGTGGGAGCTATGTCAGGTTTTATACCGATTCGGACTATATCTGGCATGTACGTTGAATGTCATAGAAAAAGTTACTGCGCAGCATATCAGCCAAATCAAATAAGAACGGCGCCTCTGAGAGGCTCAAGAAAAGTAACCGGAAGATCGGTTTATATGGAAGCTACATCAGGTTATGGACCGATTCAGACCATACTTGGCACGTAAATTGTAGGTCATAGAAGAAGTCGTTGTGTAAAATTTCAAGAAGTCAAGTCGCGATATCGGTTTACATGGGGCCTGTACGTACTTGGCACTTCTGTTGGAAGTCATAACAGAATACTTTGTGCCAAATTTCAGCCAAATCCGACAAAATTTGTGGCTTCCAGGGGCTCAAGAAGTCAAATCGGGAGTTCGGTTTATATGGGAGCTATATCTTGTTCTTGACCGATTTGGACCGTACTAAACACAGTTGTTGGAAATCATAACAGAACACTATGTGCAAAATTTTAGTCAAATCGAATAAAAAGTGAGGTTTCCAGGGGCTCAAGAAATCAAATCGGGAGATCGGTATATATGGAAGCTATATATAAATCTAAACCGATATGGCCCATTTGCAATCCGCAACGACCTACATCGATATTAAGTATCTACGCAGAATTCCAAGCGACTAGCTTTACGCGTTCGACTTCTATCGTGATTTCAGCAAACGGATGGACGGACGGACATGGATAGATCGACTCAGAACGTCGAGACGATCAAGAATGTATATAATTTATGGGGTTTTAGACGAATATTTCGAGGTGTTACAGACAGAATGGCTAGATTAGTACACCACCATCCTATGGTACTGGGTATAAAAACTGGTATTATTTGGTACTTTCCTTGTGCACTGAATTAGAGCTCTGAATTTTGGAACTTAGGTACACTATAGTATCCTTAACTATAAGAGTTTTTGGAATTTGTACATTTAGGTACTAAAAAAAGTACCAAAAAGGTACAAAATGGGTTAATTTTGTGCAGAGCGGATGGATATAGATTCAACTGGGGCAAAAGGATGAGGGTGAAAGGAAAAAATTAAAAGTAGTACTGGTAACAGGAGAAAACGTTTGTTTAGTACCGCAATTGACACCAATTAATACTTTCATTACAGCTGAAACTAGGGGTCTGAAATTTGGCATGTAGATACAAATACCAATGCAAATTTTGCCCATGAACATTCCACTAAGGGACAGGGGCAAACTTCTCACATGTCAATGAGTGCAGTCCGATTCAAGTTTAAGCTCAATAATAAGGGGCCTCCTTTTTATAGACGAGTCCGAACGGCGGTCCGCAGTGCGACATCTCTTTGAAGAGAAGTTTTACATGGCATAGTAGCTCACAAATGTTGCCAGCATTAGGAGGGGAAAACCACCGCAGAAATTTTTTCAGATGGTCGCGCCAGGATTCGAACCCAGGCGTTCAGCGTCATAGGCGGACATGCTAACCTCTGCGCTACGGTGAAAGTACCAAATAGTACCAATTTTAGTACCAAAAAATACGAATAGTGATGAGATCATTTTGTCACCTATCATATTTTTCCTAGTTGGCATGTAGGTACAACTAGGAAAAATATAATGGGTGACTAAATGATCTCATCACATTTGGTACTTTTTGGTATTAAAATTGGTGCCATTTGGTACTTTCTTTACTGATGGAGCTAGAGGTCAAAAATTTTGCATGCAGATACAATTAGGATGGGTGACTATGAGCTTTTTACAATTCGTACATTTTGGTACCAAAATTGGTACCATTTAGTACTTTCTGTGTAGATGGGCTAGAGGTCGAAAATATGGCATGTAGGTAAAACTTAGAAAAATATGATGGGCAACTAAGTGATTTTTCATAATTTGAACATTTTGGTACCTAAATCGGTACTATTTGGTACTTTCTGTTCAGATGGAGTTTGCGGTCTGAAATTTGGCATGAAGGTTTCTCTTATAACTCTTCTGATGACTGACGAATTTCATAGATATTTGTTCAGTTTTAGATATAGCTCCCATATATATGCATATCCCGATTTTCAATTTTAAGGCGTTTGCCAACGCATTTATCAATCGTTCTTCTCAAAAATTTGCACAACAATTTACTCTATGGCTCCTACAATATGTACGGATTTTGATCGAAATTCTACATATCAAATTTAAGCAAATTTTCAATTCGATAACTTAGCCTGCATATTGAATGTGGTGTAGGATATCAAAAGGTGGGCTACGCCCGACTTTACACACTATGCTGAACTGTATTTCACGGGGAAGTTCGCAAAAAAATCTAATTTTTTGCATACTCTCTAATTTTGACCTCAGGAACCCGAAAATTAAGTGCTGGTTTGGGGCTCGGGCCCATGGACCCGCCTAGGGACCAAAAACACCCCTTGGGAAAGGTAGTCTAACCTAGGCAATATGGGTATCAAATGAAAGGTATTGATTAGTAGATTACGAATATGTAATGGTCAAAAGATCTAAAATTTTGACCCGTGGGGTCTTGAGAATTTGGAACCCTCTTAGGCAATATGGGTATCAAATGAAAGGTATGAACGAGTAGAATATGAACAAGTACATATTTATAAAAAAAATATTTTTTTTTTTCAAAAAATTACGCTTTTTTTACAAAATTCTTTGGAAGATAGATCGAATTTTATTTAAAAATAGCCGTACCGGCCCCGTTCCCCTACGTCTTCTTTAACTCTCTAATATCCTTTTAGGGTGGGGAGACTTCGCCCTGAATGCGGATATCGAATTCGTGCCATTATAGCCTATGACGCTGACCGTGTTCGAATCCTGGCGAGAACATCGGATAAAGCAGTGTGTTGAGGACATTTGCGAGGTATAATGCCATACATGATCATTTAAAACATTTTACCCAAAGAAATGTCGCACTGTGGGACGCCATTCGGATTCGGCTATAAAAAAAGCTCCCTTATCATTGAGTTTAAAATTGAATCGGAAAGCACTCATTGATTTGTGAAAAATATGCCCCTGCTCGGTTCCTGGTGTTTTTAAAAATTAGGGTAATGAGAAGTGCTTTTTAGAAGAGGGATGGCATCTAAGTCATTTCGATATCAAATTCGTGCTCGACTTCCAAATCCTTTTAATTTGAGCCCCATATTACCATGGTCAGTATATATGAACCGTTTGGTGGGTGCCTCCAAAATTGGATATCAAATTATATTGTCAGAATGGGTCAAAAACCACATTTGACGTATCTTTAGGAGGAAAAGCGCCACCTAGACTTGAACGCAAATTTTAATGTCATATTCGTAATCTACTCCCAATACCTTTCATTTAAGTCCCATATAGCCATGGTCGGCTAATATGCCCATTTGGGGGTATTTGGGGATGGGCGACCTCCCATTACTTTATCTTAATGTTTTATGCCATATGTGTATTCTACTGCCTAATACTATTCACTTGAGTGTCATATTGATATGAACTTGGAATATATCTGTTTAGAGGAGTTTTGGGGTTTGGGGGCCCGCTGGATACTTGGACCCAATGTTTAATACAATGGTCCTTTTCTGGTCGCCAATACCTTTTATTTGATACCCTTATGGTGCCCATCGGACCACTTTCGGATATGGGTGGCGTTTTTGGGGTAAGGGGGGGTCCGTTCTCCTTCCAATACCGAAAAATTATATAGCCCATGTTTCCTTCCAGACCAACCTACACAATATGCGAAAATTTCGAAAAAAATCGATTCTGACATTCTTTACGGAACAAACAAACCGAGTTCCGTATATCCCGGATTGGCTAATGTGCCCACTTTGGGATTGGCTATTGTACCCATGTTTCCTTTCAGACAAACGTACACAATCTATGAAAATTTTAAGATAATCGCTTCAGCCAATTGTTATATAGTCATAATGGGTCCAATGGCGTTTTGAGGGGTGACTTGACCCCCAATACCTCGCTCTGATTTTCTTTGCCAGATTCAAAATCTACTCCCGAAAACCTTTCATTTGAGCCCCATATTGAAATGAACGTCCAATATGTCTGCCTGGGGGAGTTTACGACTTGGGGCGGACCGATGGATAATAAGACTCAAATTTTAATACCATATTCGTATTCTACTCTCCAATACCTTTCATTTGATACATATATTGTCTCGATCGGTTCACTTTTGATTTTGGGTTTGGGTTTTTGGCATAAGAGGGAAAGTCCGTCCCCCTTCCGATACCGAAAAATTATATAGCCTATGTTTCCTTCCAGACCACCCTTTACAATATGCGAAAATTTCGAGAAAATCGGTTCTGTCGTTTTTCAGTTTATACGGAACTAACAAACCGAGTACCGTATATCCCTGATTGGCTAATATGGCCATTTTGGGAGTTTTTTGATGGGGTGGGTTGACCTCCTATACTTCGACATGAATTTATATGCCAGATTCGTTATCTACTCCAGCATACTTTTCATTTGATACCCATATTGTCCTTATCGGTCCACTTTTGATTTTGGGTGGTGTTTTTGGGGTAACGGTGGGGGGTCCACCCCCTTCCGTTGTCAATAAATTATAAAGCCGATTCCTACTTCCTGGCCATATTCGTAATCTCCTCCCGAGTACCTTTCATTTGAGTCCCATATTGTCATGATCGTAAAACAAACCTATTTTTAGGGGTTTTGGGGCTGGGGCGGTCCATCCCATCCCATCCATTTTTGAACCCAACTTTTATTATGAAATTCGTACTCTACTCTTGAATACCTTTCATTTAAATGCCATATTGTACCTATCGGTCCACTTTTATTTTTGGGTAGTACTTTTGGGGTAAGGGGGAGGGTCCGCCCCCTCCCGATATCAAAAACTTATTTAGCATATGTTTTCTTTCAGACCAACCAACACAATCTGTGAAAATTTCTAAGTAATCGGTTCAGCCGTTTTTGAGTCTATAAGGAACAACCAAACACAAATTGAATTTTATATATAAGATAACAATAACAATTTCGTAAATTTTCTCAAGACCCCATTGGTCCTTCCCGGATAAAATTTTTGGGCATTTGGACCTTTACATATTCGTATTCTACTAATCAATACCTTTCATTTGATACCCATATTGCATAGGTTGGACTATTTCCCCCCAAGGGGGGTCTTTGAACCCTAGGCGGGTCCACGGTCCCGAGCCCCAAGGGCATATTGGTAATCTACTAATCATTACCTTTCATTTGATACCCATATTGCCTAGGTTTGACTACTTCCCCCAAGGGGTGTTTTTGGCCCCTAGGGAGGTCCACGGGCCCAAGTCCCAAAAACTGACTTCATACTCGGGTTGCAAATTGCAAATTTTGCCCATGAACATTCCACTAAGGAACAGGGGCAAACTTCTCACATATCAATGAATGCAGTCCGATTCAAGTTTAAGCTCAATGATAAGGGGCCTCCGTTTAATAGCCGAGTCCGGACGGCGTGCCGCAGTGCGACATCTCTTTGGAGAGAGACACCTCTTACATGACATAGTACCTCACAAATATTGCCAGCATTAGGAGGGGAAAACCACCGCTGAAATTTTTTTCTTTTCTGATGGTCTCGCCAGGATTCGAACCCAAGCGTTCAGCGTCATAGGCGGACATGCTAACCTCTGCGTTACGGTGGCCTCCATACCTGGTAGAAGGTGAAATTATTATTGGATTTTGCTGATATTTGGCATGAACGAGTTTGAACAAAACCTGCTTACAAAAATAAATCGTCAAAGAACTTGACAAATGCGATCGGATTCGGCCCCACTAAACTTAACGCGCTTCTACTTATTAAGTGTTATATTTGTCACTAATTAGAATTTATTTTTATTTTTTTTTTTTTAATATTCTTAAGCACTTTTTGGTTGTTTTTGTTGTTGCTTTTGTTTCACAAAAATCACAACTACTTTGCTAATGGCCCCTTACTCACACATTTCCTCGTTATGCGGATATTTTTGTTTTTGTTGTTTTTGTTTTTTTTTTGTTTGTGGAAAAGGGGCCTAAGCACACAAGAGGTTTTTGATGGGTCATTGAAAATTGCCAAATATTCACTTGAACTTCTTCAATCGCCTAGCACCACACTATCTCCTTTCATTGGATTTCCTTTTGAAACTTTTTCTTTAAAGCCACAAATTTCCATTTTTAATTCATTTTATTTATTTTCTGACCTATTGCATTTGCTAAATTTTTGCTTTAATTTTTTTTTTTTTTTTTGTAGTTTGTGTTTGTTTCTCCTCGAATTCTCTGCAACAGCTGATTTTTGTTATTTTTTCTTTCTCAATATTTGACAATGCATTTTGTATGACTATCCGGTTCTCCCATGGTTGGTCACAGCCATAATAACAACAATGGCCCCTCTCTACGCTCTCTAAATTGCAATTCTGCCACTTGTATAGAGAGGCAAAGACAACGCACTCAAAAAAACAACACCCTCTCTACGGAGGCACACTCACTCTCTGCCATAGGTTTTTTTTATTCTTTTACTTCTTTACGTTTCGTACAAGACATGAAACAACAACAACAACAACAAAAAAATATACAAGACAACAACAACTGCAAAAAAAATCATCAACTGGCCCCAAAAACTTTATTTAAATTGTTTTTCTGCCAGTTGTTTTTGTTGTTATTTAAGCTCGATACTAATGCTATTAATCACACCACATGCTTAACTCACTTTTTTTTTCCTTGTATCTTCTACACAAATGTTTCGCTTTCACTAGAAAAACTCTCTTTAATAGGAAAATTGCCCACAATTTAATTCATTCAATTAATTTGAAGGTTTACTTCTTCTTCTTCTTATTCAGAACAAAAAAAAAACACAAATCTTCTAAGAACTCTTTAAGCCAGCGGTTTGAGAACATAGAACATTATTTGTACACAAACACACATGCTTTAATAAGCCATACGCCAGGCAGCGCACTTACAGTAAAGTAAACACGTTATTAACACTTTTTTTGTTTCTTATTCTTATTAGTTTAGATGTTTTATTATTTCAAACGCGGGCAGGCGGGCGGCGGAGCGGAAAGCGGAATAAACAACGTAAATCACCACTTTCCTTACTTTCTTGTTTGGATGTTTCGAAGCAACTGAGCCAAGCAGCTATGTGTTATTATGCGGTGAGTGAGTTCGCCTCGTAGTCTTGTTAAGGTAGCGCGCAATGCAAGAATATCCACAAAATTTCAATGCGGCTACTAGGGAGCCAATACGCATGAAAGAGCATAAACAAATGAGTGAAACCGAGAGAGAGAGAGAGAGAAAGAGAGCGTATGCCAGCATCATTCATTCCGGCAACAATGCCCCCTATTAAAGGCAAGCATACAGAATGGAATTGAAATGTTGCACAAATTGCAAAGAGCGAAACAAATGGAGAGCCCCAAAAACAGAGTTGCCATTAGCAGAAATTTTTTATAACCAAGGTGAACAAAAAAAAATTGTGAATAAAAAATGTATGAACAATTAAAATGGTATTTTTAGGCTAATGACTTAAAAGTGGCATTTAGGCATAATTAGTTTTATTGCAGTATGATGGCAGAATTGTGTTGGTGCAGAAAATTTGCTGTAAACATGTTTAGATAATTTAAGATATTTTGTTGAAGTTTTCACAACTAAAAACATAGTAACCTGCTTAGCTATGAGAAAAGTTAAGTATGCTTAACTTATTGAAGCCTGAAAATTGGTTCGTTTGACAGTTCTATAAAGGAGATCTGTCAAATAAACCCATTGGAATTCTATACATAAATATTTGAGAATACCCGTGCAGAGTGGGCAAAATTTTGTTTTTGATTACAACGGAGTCTTAAACCATGCAAATCGGTTTTGCTATCAAAAGTTATTATCCCATGAAATTTGAGAAGTGGAAAGTGGTGAACTTTGACAACCTGTGTCTCGTGCTGTATTAAAGATGTAGAACAACTATATTTTCCTGAAAGCCTATGTCCTGCTCAACAATGTCTAGAAAATTTTTTACCGCTCAATCAACAGGTTGTGAACTTATTTGCAATTTGAAAGAGTTTAGAGTTAAGAAAAATTTCGGGGGAATGAAATTAAAAAATAAACAAAAACGTGGTAAGTTAAGCCGGCCGGTTAGGAATAGGCATATGATAGCGGAGAGCTGAATTATTGTAAGGTGACGAGCGAGGGATAAAGGTAATGGCAAGGATCTCTGGAACAAGGTTGGTTCATAATCCTTGCAACTCTTGAAATCCTCGCTGGAAGAGGTCAAGTTCGTCTTAAACCAGGAGAGACTGGCCTATGATAACGACGTCACCTAGGAAACTAGGGGGCCAGGGCTGCCTAATACTTGTGCAGATTAACCTGCTCCACTCAGAGGCAGCCACTGATGAACTGCTGAGAGTTATGGGGAGAAATGGCACTGATGTGGCCCTTGTTCAGGAACCATGGTTACGAAGTAACAAGGTTCGTGGACTCAAATCACGATATCTGAATGTCATCTCCCCCCTAAGGAATGTAAGATTAGAAGCTGTATCGTGGCCAGTAGGGATTCGAACCTTATTCTGTTTCTCGTTTCAGCGATGAAGACCTAATGGTAGTGCCCTTGGAGGGACCCCGCAAACCATTACTGGGCCTGGCTTCCATGTACTCACCTTACGATGTAGACAACCCCTCTATAGGCACAGTCCGGGCTCTGATGATCTTGCGCTAGGGGGTGACGCCAATTCACACCACAGTCTCTGTGGAAGCACGGATACCAACAGAAGAAATGAGTCACTTTTTGATTACATTTTGTCCACGGGCCTAGTTGTATGCAATAGTGGCGACGCCCCTACATTCTACAACCGGGTCAGGAAACAGGTTATAGATATAACGCTTGTGACGAATAGTGACTCTGTGAAGGTTTTGGACTGGAACGTTTCCACCCAGTACTCCTTTTCGGATGACTATAGAATATGTTTTTAGATCGAGCACGAGAGGAGGAAAAGGATACCATACAGAAATCCGAGGAAGATCGACTGGGAGAAGTTTAGGGAACAGATGCACAAATTTCGCGCCTTGGGGGCCTCTGGAGGACGCAAGGGAACTGCAGGTCGACCATCCTCCTTCAGCTCGGTATGCTGAAGGAGGATGGTTGCGGCCAGAGTTTGATTGTGGATGTAATGGATGCGAAGGTTATACCGAGGAGGATCTCCGACTACCTGTCACCAGTGCCGACTGGAGTGAGGGCATTGGCAATTCGTTTTCCTGCCGGTATTGCCTATGTGCCGTTTGTTGGGGTTGTGAATAGCTCATTTGGTCATCCATCATTTATTTCTTAGTTGTACCTACATGTCAAATTTCAGACCTCAAGCTACATATGAACAGAAAGTAAAGAATGGCACCAAAATGTACTAATTTTGAATAGACCATTTAGTCATCCATCATATATTTCTTAGTTGTATCTACATGCCAAATTTCGGACCACTAGCTCCATCTATAAAAAAGTACCAAATAGTGCCAATTCTAGTACCAAAATGTTCGAATTTTGAAAAAAGTCTTTTAATTGCCCAACAGACCTCTACCTACACCTGTAAAGAAAGTACCAAAATGGTACCAATTGCGATACTAAACGAACGTTTTCTTCCATTACCAGTAATATTTTTCCGTTTTTTCTATTCACCCTCATGTCTTTTCACCTAAATGTCTTTTAAGTCAGATTTCAATATTCTACCTCTATCCATCCGTCCATTTCGTACCTTTTTGGTACTAAATAAAAAAATTTCCAAAAACTCTTATAATCACCCAATGAAAGTTGCCACCTAAGTTCCAAAATTCAGAGCTCTAGTTCACTTTAAACCCCATTTATATTGCTCATTAAAATTGGATATAAGGCTCTCGTCGGCTGATTTTATAAAGGGAAAACAGATGATCGAGCCATTAAATCCGGATTTAAAGAGCAATGTAAACGGGATTTTACTAAGAAAGTACCCAATAGTACCCATTGCGGTACTAAACGTACTATTTCTCCCAATTCCGGTACGATTTTCCAAAATTATTTTTACCAAACCTTATTTTTTCGAGACGCTCTTTAGTTTGAGACCTAGTACATAATTTTAACCCTTTTCATTCGCGCTGTACAAATATGTACCATTTCGTACTTTTTTGGTTTATTTTTATATTATTCCACTTTATTTAATTTTTTGTTTTTCCCATAATTCTCTAAATTAAATTATGGCAACCCTGAAAACTTCAATCAATCTGCTCTCTTGTCCAACTCGTATGTACGCATGCATGAATGTCGTCGAGTTCGTTGCAAATAGTCAAAACCATCGGCATCGACAACAACAACAACAACAATACCAACAATATGCAAAAACATTACTCACATCAATTGCACTTGTTGTTTTTAGTTAATTAAGCATAGAGTGCGCTCTTACACACGTTGTTACATACTCACCTGTATAATGTGTGTACAAAAAAAGGGAGAATAAAAGCATATCTCGATGTCAATGGAATTAAAATCTATTTCAAACAAAAACCTCTCTTATAGTGAGGAAACAAAAAGTACTACCACCCCCCCCACCCCACTACAATCAAACAAGATTTTGTTCACACAGCAGCATGTGATTTACATGTGAACGAATATGTCTACATGTCTATTACATTGGGGTATTATGCAAGGGCTATAATTGTGGGGCCTTATAATCACACCGAAACGTGACCAAACATTGGACGCCAAACAATGTGGTAGAACGACCAACCCAGAAAAAGCTAAAAAACGTAAAGTAGACCAAATGGAACAATATGGGTCTTAATTTATTTATTTTGGTGTAGATACCAGCCTGATATCAAAATTTAGCCCCAAAAAGACAAGTTGACTGATTGCAACAATTTGGGTTTTAAACGAATGGTAGGTATTTCGGTGTAGACACGAATCTGATATGCATTACTGGCGATATGTAGGCCGTCCAACACCAAAAAAGAAAGAAGTGGGCTGATGAGGACAATATTAGAGATCAGGTGTATGGGGGCTGCCAGTCATACAAAAAAAAATCTTCAAAAATTGCAGACTGACAAGAACAGTAAGGGGATCAAATGAAAGTTCAGAAATCCAGACGGACATCCATACCGACTTGACATTCTTGGGTGCAGAAAAATATGCCGATCAAACTAGTGGCTTTATATGGATCGATCTCAATTGATTTAAGTTATTTGTGTTTATGAAAGTCGCATATACACTCAAAAAAATCTTTGAAAGCGATAGCCAAAAATGCAAAATTTTGTCCATGAACATTCCACTATGGAACAGGGGCAAATTTCTCACATATCAATGAGTGCAGTCCGATTCAAGTTTTTAAGCTCAATAATAAGGGGCCTCCTTTTTATAGCCGAGTCCGAACGGAGTGCCGCAGTGCGACACCTCTTTGGAGAAAAGTTTAACATGGCATAGTACCTCACAAGTGTTACCAGCATTAGGAGGAGAAAACCACTGCTGAAAATTTTTTCTGAGTGTCTCGCCAAGATTTGAACCCAGGCTATTAGCGTCATAGGCGGACATGCTAACCTTTGGGCCAGGGTGGCGATAGCTGCAAATTATTATTCATTTACCGGACCAATAATTATATCCACCACCATAGGATTGAGGTATACTTATCTAGACATTCCGTTTGTAACACCTCGAAATATTCTTGATCGTCTCGGCATTCTGAGTCGATCTAGCCATGTCCGTCCGTCCGTCTGTCGAAATCACGATAGCAGTGGAACGCGTCAAGATAGGCGCTGAATTTTGCACAGATATTTAGAAATGACGTAGGTCATTGAGGATACTAATCTAGTCATTCCGTTTGTAACACCTCGAAATATTCTTGATCGTCTCGGCATTCTGAGTCGATCTAGCCATGTCCGCCCGTCCGTCCGTCTGTCGAAATCACGATAGCAGTCGAACGAAAGATAGGCGCTGAATTTTGCACAGATATTTAGTAATGAAGTAGGTCATTGGGGACTGTAAATGGGCCATATCGGTTTAGACATAGATATAGCTCCCATATAAACCGATCTCCCGATTTGACTTCTTGAGCCTCTGGAAGCCGCAAGTTTTGTCCTATTTGGCTGAAACTTTGCACTTTGTGTTCTTTTCTGACATCAACTAACTGTGCCAAATACGGTTTAATTCGGTCTATAATCTGATATAGCTCCCATATAAACCGATCTCCCGATTTGACTCCTTACAAGCCATAATTTTTGTCCGATTTGACTGAAATTTCGCATCAAGTGTTTTGCCATAACTTTCAACAACTGTTTCAAATACGGTTTAATTCGGTCTATAACCTGATATAGCTCCCACACCACGTACAAAATTTCAGCCAAATCCGGCAAAAATTGTAGTTTCTAAGGGCTCAAGAAGTCAAATCGGGAGATCGGTTTACTCTCGATTTGACTTCTTGAGCCCTTAGAAACTGCAATTTTTGCCCGATTTTGGCTGAAATTTTGTACGTGGTGTTCTGTTATGTGTCAAGTACGACCAAAATCAGTCAATAACCTGATATAGTCTTTAATCATATAAACCGATCTCCCGATTTGACTTCTTTTTTGTCATACTGAAACTTTGCACTTTGTGTTCTTTCCAACAACTGTGCCATGTACGGTCCAAATCGGTCTATAACCTGGTATAGCTCCCATATAAACCGATCGGTCCATTTACAATGCCCACCGACCTACACTAATAAGAAGTATTCATGCAAAATTTCTAGCGGCTATCTTTACTCCTTCGAAAGTTAGCGTGCTTTCGACAGACAGGCGGACTGACAGACGGACGGACTTGGCTAGATCGACTTAAAATGGCGATCAAGAATATATATACTTTATGGGGCCTCAGAGGAATATTTCGAGGAGCTACAAACAGAATGACGAAATTAGTATACCCCCATCTTATGATGGAGGGTATAAAAAGGGAAGAATATAGGAAAGAGCCTTGTGGCACACCTGCGGTCAATGTATACTCATCGGATGAGAACCCATCTACAACAACTCGTATAGTATATACAAAGGGCAAGCGTTGATATACCGTCCTGGCCAGAAGATTTATTAACGTCGAGTTCCGTAAGGACCCTTTTAACTCCACCATAAATCGCGGGGAGTGGTTGATTGCTAAACGCCAAGTCCTAAATGCAACCTCTTTTATCACTTGATTTAATTGGTAGATTCTTAGTCGGAATGAACGATGTCATTCCTATTAATATTACGTCCTCCACCATTTCGGCAGCACCGTTTAGAAAACAAAGCTTCCAATTAAAATTATGGAAAATTTCGTTGAGCTCAGCCCAATGTGCTCTTTCGTATACAGAATTTGACCGCATCAGGGCTGGGGAAGAGGCGGCGCGAAGAGCAGAATACGAAAAGGACGCTGAAATGGTGCAGTGATCGGAATTACCAAGAGGGGCAAGGAGATTAGCTTCATATTTCTCAGGGTGCAATGTTAAGAATAGGTCAAGAGTCTAATGTTTGTGCCCCTCCAAACATGAAATATGTGTCGGTTCATTCAGTAGTTGCATCAGACCATTCTGCGCGGCGAATAGCTCGGCGTATTGACCCTCCGGAGTCGTATGTCCCGAATGGAAAAGCCAAGAAGAGTTGTGGACATTGAAATTGCCAGCAACAACGATTTCATTGCCCGGAAAAATCTTTTAAAATATTTGTAATTGCGCCAGAAAGGGAGTCAAAGCTGCTTAAGGAAACCTTCCTTTCCGAGTTTGGACTTCTATATATAAATCCGATGTAAAGTACGTGTGTTCCAATCCTAAGTTTAACCCAAATGTAATTAAATTTCGGATCTTGTGAGCCCATGTGTTGCTGGGCGCAGAAAGTATCTGTGCAAAATTTCAAGCGTTTGGCGCATTCGACAGCTATCGTGATTTTGCCAATAGGCCTTACTAAGGGCCAGCTCAGTCTTTTGTCACACCCGACTCATAAGTGATTGGTTCTGTTGAAGGTAGTCATGCCATACAACATGGAATAACGAACTCTGTACACAACAGAGATAGCAAACATGATTCAACAGTAAATTCAAAACGAATTCATATAAGGCGTTATTACACTTTGTTTGAGATCTTGTTTTGTGTTAGGCAACAATTATGCTATTTAGCAAATCCCAGAACCGTTCTGAGTTTATGTTGTTGGATTGTGAGTATTGCATGAATTGTAGATGACGCTGATTTCATTATTATGGAAGTCAGCTAAGACCACAATGAGCATTTTTATACCCACCACCGAAGGATGGGGGTATATTCATTTTGTCATTCCGTTTGCAACACATCGAAATATCCATTTCCGACCCTATAAAGTATATATATTCTTCATCAGCGTAAAAATCTAAGACGATCTAGCCATGTCCGTCCGTCTGTCTGTTGAAATCACGCTACAGTCTTTAAAAATGGAGATATTGAGCTGAAATTTTGCACAGACTCTTTTTTTGTCCATAAGCAGGTTAAGTTCGAAGATGGGCTATATCGGACTATATCTTGATATAGCCCCCATATAGACCGATACGCCGATTTAGGGTCTTAGGCCCATAAAAGCCACATTTATTATCCGATTTTGTTGAAATTTAGGACAGTGAGTTGTGTTAGGCCCTTCAACATCCTTTGTCAATTTGGCTCAGATCGGTCCAGATTTGGATATAGCTGCCATATAGACCGATCCTCCGATTTAGGGTCTAAGGCCCATAAAAGCCACATTTATAATCTGATTTCGCTTAAATTTGGGACAGTGAGTTGTCTTAGGCCCTTTGACATGTTTCTTTAATTTGGTCCATATCGGTTCATATTTGGATATAGCTGCCATATAGACCGATCCTCCGGTTTAGGGTCTTAGGCCCACAAATGCCACATTTATTATCTGATTTTGATGAAATTCGGGGCAGTGAATTGTGTAAGGCCCATCGACATCCTTCGTTAATTTGGCTCAGATCGGTCCAGATTTGGATATAGCTGCCATATAGATCGATCCTCCGATTTTTGGTGTAAGGCCCATAATAGCCACATTCATTATCCGATTTTGCTGAAATTTGGGACAGTGAGATGTGTTAGGCCCTTTGACATATTTCTTCAATTTGGTCCAGATCGGTTCAAATTTGGATATAGCTGCCATATAGACCGATTTCTTGATTTATGGTTTTGGGCCCATAAAATGCTCATTTATTGCCCGATGTCCCCGAAATTTGGAACAGTGAGTTAAGTTAAGCCCCTTGACATACTTCTGCAATATCGCACAGATCGGTCCAGATTTGGATATAGCTGCCATATAGACCGATATCTAGGTTTTAGGTTTTGGGGCCATAAAAGATGCATTTATTGTCCGATGTCGCTGAAATTTGAGACAGTGAGTTTGATTAGGCTCTTCGACGTCCTTCTTCAATTTTGCCCAGATCGGTCCAGATTTGAATATAGCTGCCAGATAGACCGATCTCTGGATTTAAGGTTTGGGGCCCATAAAAGAGGCATTTATTGTCCGATTTCGCCGAAATTTGGGACAGTGCTTAGTGTTAGGCTCTTCGACATGTTTATGCAACTTGGCCCAAATCGGTCCAGATTTGGATATAGCTGCCATGTAGACCGATATCTCGATTTAAAGTCTTGGCCCCATAAAAGGCGCATTTATAATCCGATTTCACTGAAATTTCACACAGTGACTTATGTTCGGCTTTTCGACATCCGTGTCGTATATAGTTCAGATCGGTATGAGGTATATGAGTATAAGGTATGAAATTTTCACCGAATTTTGATGAAAGGTGGTTTACATATATACCCGAGGTAGTGGGTATCCAAAGTTCGGCCCGGCCGAACTTAACGCCTTTTTACTTGTTTTTATTGTCGACGCCTTCGACGGTGTAAAATAGAAGGAGCTCACCGAGTCCAGCCAATGAAAGCCCTGATTAGAAGAAGAAGAAGGACAAAGCTGCAGAAACAAAACGACCAGCGAAAACGGCCGACAGGAGTAGGCTAGAGAAAAAGGCAAACACGCTGAAGAGAACCCCGTGGCGAAAAAGACAGGCTTGGAAACCTAGGCGGCGACCGGAGGCCGTGATATTAAAGCTGAAAGAAGGGCTTAGAGACCTAAGGCTTATCGCGAAACCAGACCAACCGCTCCTTCCTGAAGAAGAAAATGGGAACTTTTCTCCTCGTGATGGGAGAGGTGGGAATAAGAAGGTGTTCCGCGTGTCTCTCAAGGAGGCTGCAGTCGTACCGGATCTAAAACCAAAAGGGACAATACTTGCGACCTGAATTCCCTAGCCATCGCAGAACAGATCACTGTTCAATAATTCCAGAGAGCAGAAAAGAGCCTTCGTCTCCCTACCAGCTAAGGACCAGCAGGCTCCTGATTGAAATGACGAACTGTCGGCTGAAATATTGGGATGAGAAAAAATGCTGCTACATGTGCTTTGTAGCAGGACATCTACAGTGGGAATGCAAGGGGTTCGATAGAAAAGAAAAAATGAGACTATGCATTAAATGCGGCAAGAGTGGACACAACGATGTGGGGAATGGGAAACAGTTATTGGCGACATTTTGCCTGGGACCATAGTCCAGAGTAAGACAAAAAGAACTGGGTGGCGGTGATGAAATATGACAAACAAGTACTGAGTAGGAAGAAGAAAGAACTGGACGCAGCGGCATAGATTATCAATTCGGAGGCCTACGCGAACATGATATTGAAAATCCCCTCACCAGCTCAAAGTAATGCGATAGCTGTTCCGAGGTGGTGTAGACGGATCATAATTTCATGTAAGTCTCAGGTGGTGTAGGGCGTGTCGGAAAAATATTTGGTTTGCATTTGCATTTTGTAAGACATTCGTCAAGCAATCGGTCCGAGATGGCCTAGGAATTCGGTCCCAATTCGGTACGACGTTAAACTTCCCATCCGAATTTCCTTGGAATTTTGCTCCCGCATCGGTACGATATGGCGGTAAATATATTAGATTTCCCCCAGCCGTGTCATACCGACAACATCTCTTCATGGAAATTTTGAATGGGAAGTTTTATGTCGGACCGCATTGGTATCGAATTCGTAGATGATCTTGGACCGACTTTTTGACGAAAGTCTTACAAAATACAAACGATGTTGGCGATGAATCGGTCCGATTTTGGAAAAATTCCAAGGCAACAGTTGACGGCACCACACGATTGCTTTCCGGATTTGGTAAGAATTGTCGTATGTTTCGTCCGACTATATGAAGACATATTGGAGGCCACCGTAGCGCAGAGGTTAGCATGTCCGCCTATGACGCTGAACGCCTGGTTCGAATCCTGGCGAGACCATCAACATTTGTGAAGTAATATGCCATGCAAAACTTCTCTCTGTCGCTCAGCGGCACGTCGTTCGGACTTGGCTATAAAAAGAAGGCCCCTTATCATTGAGCTTCAACTTGAATCGGACTGCACTCCTTGATATGTGAGAAGTTTGCCCCTGTTCCTTGGTGGAATGTTCATGAGCAAAATTTGCAATTTGCAATGTGAAGACATATTGGACTAAGGCGTGGCGTTGGATACAATTATCCCGGAGACGTGGTTCAATCACGGCTTTAAAACAGCACTAAATTATGGGGTGATGGTCTTGGATAGATGATAAACGGGTGTATTCGCGGGTTCATCGGCTCTTATGCCTGAAGGACGAAGGCGAGGTGCTGGCTACGTTTGTTCCGGAGACGTAGTTTACTCACGGGGTTAATACGGCTCTATATCTCAGGGTGATGGTTGCCTTGGGCAGAAACCACTTGGTTGTGTTCGCGGGCTCAGCGGCTATTGTGTTTGAAGGCCAAAGGCGAGGTGCTGGCTATGTTTGTTCCGAAGACGTGGTTCACTCACGGCGTTAATACGGCACTAAATCGCGGAGTAATGGTCGTGGACAGGAATCATGTGGGAGTATTCGCGGGCTCATCGGCTCTTATGCCTGAAGGACGAAGGCGAGGTGCTGACTACGTTTGTTCCGGAGACGTAGTTTACTCACGGGCTTAATACGGCTCTAAATCACGGGGTGGTGGCCTTGGGCAGAAACCACGTGGTTCTATTCGTGGGCTCAGCGGCTCTTATGTCTGAAGGCGAAAGGCGAGGTGCTGGCTACGTTTGTTTCAGAGACGTGGTTCACTCACGACGTGAATACGGCACTAAATCACGGGGTGATGGCCTTAGGCAGAAACCACGTGGTTCTATTCGTGGGCTCAGCGGCTCTTATGTCTGAAGGCTAAAGGCAAAATGCTGGCTATGTTTGTTCCGGAGACGTGGTTCACTCACGGCGTGAATACGTCTCAAAATCACTGGGTGATGGTGGTGCACAGAAAGCGTGTGGTCGTATTTGCGGGCTCAGCAGCTCTTATGCCTGAAGGCTAAAGGCGAGCTGCTGGCTATGTTGGTTTCGGAGACATGACTCACTCACGACGTGACGTCGTTTTTAGTCACCGGATCGCGGTTGGTTGAGGGATCGAACACGTGGTAACTGGCTCAGGGGCTCCTATTTCTAGTGGACATTGGGCAAAACGCTGGCGACTATGTCCCTTTGTAGGCTCTGACACTCAGGCTCAGCACACTAAAGTTGTTCACTCCATTTACTTGGATACTGCCCCTCTTGCACTTCACACTTGACTGTCCGCTTTCAGGCTGGCCTTGTACTTTTTATACCATTCAGTATAACAGAAGAAGAAGATCAAGCATTACTGATCAGACCTTGAGCAATAGGACGTGACTGTCCGTTTAAAAGCTGGCCTTGCACTTTTTATACCATTCAGTATAACGGAAGAAGATCAAGCATTACTGATCAGACCTTGAGCAATAGGATGTGAGCGTATGACTCACTGCTAAAGCTCATTTGGATTCTGAGGCTTCTTTTTTAGCCGAAACGTGCCACACCAAGTTGGTGTCTTTACGGCATTTATGTTGCACAGCACGGCTGGCATTATTTTACACCAAATCACCAGCGGTGACACAGGGTGGGTTTTTTAGCCGGTACCGTTGATAACGGTGTCCGGCATAAGGCGAGAGATGAATTCGTCACATGCGTAAATGATTTTACGATTCTGAACCGCAAAAAGAAAAAACCTGATCTTGCCGGAAGACGGAGGCTTGTTAGGACTTATGGGGGTCCAGTGTAAGAAAAAACAGAGCAAATGCTCGCCTAACCTCAACATACGAACTTATAGCCCACCTTAAGGTTTCCTCTGATCAGAATTGTTTGAAAGAAACTTCAGATAAAGACCCCTTGTTTCCGAACACTCAGAACTCTTTGAAGTTTTTTTTAGAGAATACTTTGATTTCGTTAACGCCCTAAATTGAGATTTAGACATCTGGTGTAACAAAAAATTTTTTTTTAAATTTTTTTCTTTATATATTTTTTTTAAATTTAATTCCTTAATCATAAAACTTTTTCTTAGTTCATTGTTTGCATTTCGAAATTTTTACACTCGGGCCCATTCAATTGTACATAATCAAATTCGGTAACCTTAAATTGTAGGCCATGAGTACTGGTCATATTGAAACCGCCCACAGTGGACAACTGACACTCTTCCCAATCCCGGTAGGCGAATGTGCACAAATTGGTGCCATTGACTGCAAGCAAGAAAGCCTTTTCGCCACACGCAATGCCAATGCGAAAATCTCGGGAAAAATCAAAAGGGAAGCTGTTAGCACGTTCCTCTTGATCGTAACTGAAAGAAAGGGTACATTAGGTGTAAAAATAGGATGTTACAATAGATCCTACTCACAGTCCATCCTGCATGCTGTTGCATATCACTAAATTCTGATCAAATCTTATGCAAAAGTGGGCAAATAGTTTTCCCCTCTCCTCATGCTTGGTATTGATGTTCAAACGACCCATTTCACCATAACATCGTACCCTTATGACCACCATAAGACCCTGATGGGGTGCCCTGGGCACATCACTGCTAAAATAGTTGGTCTCACCCAAAGCACTATGGTGTACACGACACCATAGGGGCCATGGCTTGGGATACGTGTTGCGATGGTCGATTCTGGTAATGCGCTTAATGTCATCTTCAATTTGTATGGCCTGCACCAGGTGAATGTTGCCGCAATAGTACAGGCGTATCTTATGATCACCATTGATGGCCACATTGAAACTCTCCTCCCACAAATGTATGGTGATTTTGAGAGGCTGTTTCAAGGCATCGCTTATATCACATTCGGCCTCAATGGCATTGATCCAATCTCCACCGTAGCGTGAATTGGCTGAAATCTTTTTGTCGGCAATGTTCACCAAGAGATACATAGCAATGTCGGCATCTTGATTTTTGTTGAGTTTTTCCTTGGCCAGTGAAATGTGGAACCTGTGAAGCATAAAATAAGGGAGGAAAAAAATTTCAAGGTGGCAAGGAGGAAGATGAGTACAAAACACAAAAAACCGAAGATGGCGATGAAACCCGCCAAGAAATTTAGTTCCTCCTAATGTGGAACGCCTAGTTTAAATCAAGAGAGGGGGGAGCAGGAATCTCCATACACCATCATAACCCTTAAACCTGAACCTGGTCTTATCCGATGACTGCAATAAAATCCGCGAAAACTTCTGATGGGACTGCTACCAATATGATGAAGCATGTATCAATAAATTGAGCAAGGTTCCTATCTCGGGTATTCAACCTCTCGACTTATGGGGACTTATGGCTGATTTGTAGAATTATAGCCATCCCAAAACCAGACAAACCCAAATATTTGGATTTTAGTGGACATTGTGCGCGAATGCAGCGATCATTTTGGTGTTGACGTGGCGGAGGACAAAACCGTGTCAATATTGCTCAAGGGCATATTGTCGTGAAATTGTCCATTCACAATTCGATCTGGAGGAGGATCAGAAACGAAATATCTGGGAATGACTGTTGTTCGAAAAGAATGGGTTAACTGGTTCATATGGTTCGAATGATGGAGATAATGACTGGAAACGCCGGAATGGTTTAGTGATTGGGGTCTTAGACTTTCTCGCTGCCGTAGTTACTTCAGTAATGAAAACGCATTAAGGAAGACTGCAAAATTAGCGGCTCAACTAGGGCTGCCATGGGAGGTGCTCTACCTCACAAAATTTGATAAAAGCTCAAAATAGGGCAACACTTTTGATAGCGGCAACTGCTATTTTGAGGATCATGTCATCCTAGCAAACTTTCTTTGAACCTTAAATTCTCATGAAGATCGTAACGCGGCATCAGTTTCCCCCCCTCCATGCTTGCAAAACTATTGGAAAAGATAATGGTGACATGTCATCTGGGGGTCTACGAGGTGGGTACCCTCCCGTACCAGTTCGGCTTTCAGAAGGAAAAGAGCTCTGTAAATGCTTAGATCCATGTGCAGGACTGTGTGATCGAGTCGAGCGCCAAATTTGTCCTTGGCATATATGCTGATTTCAAAGTCGTGTTCGATTTGCCCTAATGGCGTAGTGTACTGATGAAATTAGGCGAAAAAGCTTGTCGGAAACTTACTCTCTGGCATAGTTACTTCAGTAATGAACAAGTTGAAGCGTGCTAAGTTCGGCCGGGCCGAATCTTATATACCCTCCACCATGGATCGCATTTGTCGAGTTTTTTTCCCGGCATCTCTTCTTAGGCAAAAAAAAAAAAACGGATATAAGAAAAGATTTGCTCTGCGATTAGAGCGATATTAAGATATGGTCCGGTTTGGACCACAATTAAATTATATTTATGTTGGAGACCTGTGTAAAATGTCAGCCAATTCGAATAAGAATTGCGCTCTTTGTGGGCTCAAGAAGTAAAATAGAGAGATCGATTTATATGGGAGCTGTATCGGGCTATAGACCGATTCGGACCATAATAAACACGTATGTTAATGGTCATGAGAGAATCCGTCGTACAAAATTTCAGGCAAATCGGATAAGAATTGCGCCCTCTAGAGGCTCAAGAATTCAAGACCCTAGATCGGTTTATATGACAGCTATATAAGGTTATGGACCGATTTGTACCATATTTGGCACAGTTGTTGGATATCACCACAAAATACTACGTGCCAAAATTCATTCAAATTGGATAAGAATTGCGCCCTCTAGAGGCTCAAGAAGTCAAGACCCCAGATCGGTTTATATGACAGCTATATAAGGTTATGGACCGACTTGAACCATATTTGGCACAGTTGTTGGATATAATAACGAAACACGTCGTGCAAAATTTCATTCCAATCGGATAAGAATTGCGCCCTCTAGAGGCTCAAGAAGTCAAGACCCCAGATCGGTTTATATGACAGCTATATCAGGTTATGAACCGATTTGAACCATATTTGGCACAGTTGTTGGATATCATAACAAAATACTACGTGCCAAAATTCATTCAAATTGGATAAGAATTGCGCCCTCTAGAGGCTCAAGAAATCAAGACCCAAGATCGGTTTATATGACAGCTATATAAGGTTATGGACCGATTTGAACATATTTGGCACAGTTGTTGGATATCATAAGAAAACACGTTGTGCAAAATTTCATTCCAATCGGATAAGAATTGCGCCCTCTAGAGGCTCAAGAAGTCAAGACCCAAGATCGGTTTATATGACAGCTATATCAGGTTATGAACCGATTTGAACCATACTTGGCACAGTTGTTGGATATCATAACAAAACACGTCGTGCAAAATTTCATTCCAATCGGATAAGAATTGCGTACTCTAGAGGCTCAAGAAGTAAGACCCAAGATCGGTTTATATGACAGCTATATAAGGTTATGGTCCGATTTGAACCATACTTGGCACAGTTGTTGGATATCATAACAAAATACTACGTGCCAAAATTCATTCAAATTGGATAAGAATTGCGCCCTCTAGAGGCTCAAGAAGTCAAGACCCAAGATCGGTTTATGTGGCAGCTATATCAGGTTATGAACCGATTTGAACCATACTTGGCACAATTGTTGGATATCATAACAAAACACGTAGTGCAAAATTTCATTCCAATCGGATAAGAATTGCGCACTCTTGAGGCTCAAGAAGTCAAGACCCCAGATCGGTTTATATGGCAGCTATATCATAACATGGACCGATATGGCCCATTTACAATAAAAACCGACCTACACTGATAAGAAGTATTTGTGCAAAATTTCAAGCGGCTAGCTTTACTCCTTCGGAAGTTAGCGTGCCTTCGATAGACAGACGGACGGACGGACGGACGGACATGGCTAGATCGACATAAAATTACACGACGATCAAGAATGTATATACTTTATGGGGTCTAAGACGAATATTTCGAGTACTTACAATCAGAATGACGAAATAAGTATACCCCCCATCTTATGGTGGAGGTTATAAAAAGCTTGCGTGGTTGGTGCTAGCAATACGGTTTGGAAGGATATTAAAGAGGCTGCCCTAAGGGGTCCATTTGTGCCCAATAAATATGGAATCTCATGATGGATCCGCTACTGAGGCATTTGGTTGAGTCCTTCAAGATCAATGCTTATTCGGATCAGCTGTTTATCCTGGTTGATGGAGATTCCACACTTGTGCTCGAAACTGAGGGTAAGCAGGCCATTGGCATTGTGCGCAAATGGAGCGATCGTGTTGGCGTTGACATGGCGTAGAATAAACCGTGTCAACGTTGCTTAAGGGTATAGTGTCGTAGAATCGTCTATCGTGGATTCGATTTGGCGAAATTAGCATCAGAAACGTAGTGCTCGTAAAATATCTGGGAGTCACTGTTTTTCGATGAAAATGGGTTACCTGGTTTATATGGATCGAATGAAGGAGAGAATGACTGGAAACGCCGAAATGGTTTACTGATTAGGGTCTTAGACTTTCTCGCTGCCCTAGTTACTTCAGTAATGAAAGAGCTTGCGTGGTTGTCGCCATCGGTGCGGTTTGGAAGGATATTGACCGAGACTGTCTTCATTGGTTCATCTGTTCGCCATACATATGGAAACTCATGATGGATCCACTGCTGAGGCATTTGGCTGGGTCCTGTAAGATCAATGCATATTCAGATGAGCTGATTATCCTAGACGAAGAAGATTCCACACTTGCGCTGGAAGCTTGGGTGAGCAGTGGATGGTTATTGTGTGCAAATGGAGCGATCGTGTTGGTGTTGACGTTGCGGAGGACAAAACCCCGTCAATATTGCTCAAGGGCATATTAACGCGGAATTGTACATCAACAATTCGATCTGGCGTAGCTAGCCTCAGAAACGTAGTGCTTGTGAAATATCTGAGAGGGACTGAGAATGAGTTTATTTAGATCGAGTGAAGGAGAGAATGGCTGGAGTCAACGGAATGGTTAAGTGATTGGGGTTATGGGGCACCCGTCTGTTATGGAATAGCCATGACCTTCCTGGGAAGGAGGAAGATTCTCTCTTGCCAAAAGGATGGCTATGCTGGTACGATTGCCAGTGTGTAGCACTGTATCGGCAGATGCACTACAGCGTTTGTTTGGGGTGCTGCTCGTGCCTTACATGGCTGTCCTGTACATTGTGTGAAAGGGAATTCCATGAGGGCTCGAGAATTGGCTCATTGCTCCTAAGCTGGCAGATGGGGATGTTAGACAACTCAAAGAGTTTCTTTTGGTGCGTCTTGATGATAGATGGAAAATTATTCATGAAGGGGATTTACATTGAAAACCCAGGAACTCAGATTTGTTTTCGACTGCCTGACCATAATACCGTTCTGCAGGGGGAGATCCGTGCAATCACGCAATGCGGAGGTGCTGTGGTGTAAAAAGCGAGGACAATGAGTCTGATCATCTTAAGGACATTAAACTGGTCATTAGGGTAATAACAACCACGTGGTAAGGTCACGAACAGTTTTAGAGTGTAAGAAGAAGATTAGTGTCTTCTATGAGGATGTCGCGATTCGCCTTGATTGGCTGCCAGGTCATAGTGGAATAAGGCGGAATGAAAGAGCAGACGATTTGGCAGTGAAGGCCAGAGGACTGCCGTCAAAAAACTTAGTTAACCCGAAGTCTTACGGGACGACGATGCCCGAGTTCGAAACACTATGTAACAGCGAACAACGATAATCTTACGGGGAGACCCAGATTATGAGAAGACGAGGCTATTAGTGAAAGTAAGTATGAAGGAGGTCAATATAGTTATTGGTATTATAACGGGACACATACGAAACGAGCACACTGATGTAAAATCGGTTCGACAAGTGATAGCATGTGTAGAGCATGTGAAGAGTTTGATGAGACGTTGGAGCATTTTCTATGTCATTGCCCGGCTTTCGGGGCTAACAGACACTGGCACTTGGGTGGGGACACAATAGCAGACATGAACCAACTTAGAGGCGTGGTATGTCAAACAATTAGGAATTTTGTATAGAGCACAGAATTCTTGACTTAGATATTCTTTGTCGAGGTTACTTTTTAGTATTTAGAGCGATTACAGGTGGTGGATTGATATCCGCACCCTATTTTCAATCTAACCTTACCTCATCTTATCGTGACGGGACGTTTATACAGGACCGTCCAGACTTTGGTTTCGGTTTTATGGCCGCGTTTACTGTTAAGTTCCGGTTGAAGCTGATCTGTGTTGCATTGCTATTGAGGGCTGTTTTGCCCTGCTCGTATTTTGGCATGTCGTCCTTGTGTATTTCATTTTGCGCATACTCTTTGTGCTGGCGGTAGGTCGGCTAAGGGCGAACCCAAGTTTTCGTAGGTGGCCAGTCCGGAATTGTTTGTGGTTCAACTGGAAGTATTTTCTTTTTATATTCATTCAGTCATTCCGTTTGCAACACATCGACATATCAATTTCCGACCCCACAAAGTATATATATTTCGGATCGTCGCAAAATTCTAAGACGATTTAAAGATGTCCATGTATCTGTCCGTCCGTCTGTTGTAAAAAACAAGTAAAAAGGCGTTATGTTCGGCCGGGCCGAACTTTGAATACCCACCACCTCGGGTATATATGTAAACCACCTTTCATCAAAATTCGGTGAAAATTTCATACCTTATACTCATATACCTCATACCGATCTGAACTATATACGACACGGATGTCGAAAAGCCGATTATAAGTCACTGTGTCAAATTTCAGTGAAATCGGATTATAAATGCGCCTTTTATGGGGCCAAGACTTTAAATCGAGATATCGGTCTACATGGCAGCTATATCCAAATCTGGACCGATTTGGGCCAAGTTGCATAAACATGTCGAAGACGCTAACACTAAGCACTGTCCCAAATTTCGGCGAAATCGGATAATAAATGCCTCTTTTATGGGCCCTAAACCTTAAATCCAGAGATCGGTCTATATGGCAGCTATATTCAAATCTGGACCGATCTGGGCAAAATTGAAGAAGGACGTCGAAGAGCCTACCCAAACTCACTGTCTCAAATTACAGCGACATCGGACAATAAATGCGTCTTTTATGGCCCCAAAACCTAAAACCTAGATATCGGTCTATATGGCAGCTATATCCAAATCTGGACCGATCTGTGCGATATTGCAGAAGTATGTCAAGGGGCTTAACTTAACTCACTGTTCCAAATTTCGGGGACATCGGGCAATAAATGAGCATTTTATGGGCCCAAAACCATAAATCAAGAAATCGGTCTATATGGCAGCTATATCCAAATTTGAACCGATCTGGACCAAATTGAAGAAATATGTCAAAGGGCCTAACACATCTCACTGTCCCAAATTTCAGCAAAATCGGATAATGAATGTGGCTTTTGTGGGCCTAAGACCCTAAACCGGAGGATCGGTCTATATGGCAGCTATATCCAAATCTGAACCGATCTGAACCAAATTAAAGAAACATGTCAAAGGGCCTAAGACAACTCACTGTCCCAAATTTCAGCGAAATCGGACCATAAATGTGGCTTTTATGGGCCTAAGACCCTAAATCGGAGGATCGGTCTATATGACAGCTATATCCAAATTTGGACCGATCTGAGCCAAATTGACAAAGGATGTCGAAGGGCCTAACACAACTCACTGTCCCAAATTTCAACAAAATCGGATAATAAATGTGGCTTTTATGGGCCTAAGACCCTAAATCGGCGGATCGGTCTATATGGGGGCTATATCAAGATATAGTCCGATATAGCCCATCTTCGAACTGCTTATGAACAAAAAAAGAATCTGTGCAAAATTTCAGCTCAATATCTCTTTTTTTAAAGACTGTAGCGTGATTTCAACAGACAGACGGACGGACATGGCTAGATCGTCTTAGATTTTTACGCTGATCAAGAATATATATACTTTATAGGGTCGGAAATGGATATTTCGATGTGTTGCAAACGGAATGACAAAATGAATATAACCCCATCGTTCGGTGGTGGGTATAAAAATTGAGATATTGAGCTGAAATTTGGCAACGATGTGTCTTTTTGATGCACGCTGGTTAAGTTTTTGATTTTGCTGACATTTTAACCGCTGAGTAGTTTTAGGCCTCCCGATATCTGACCCAAATTTGGTATGGATCGGACTATATTTAGATATAACTGCCATATAGACCGATCTGCCGATAAAGTTCTGAAGCCCATAAAACCTCTATTTGTTACCCAATTTTGCTGAAATTTAAAACAGTGGGTTATTTTAAGCCTCCCGACATCTGACTTATGTATGGTTCAGATCGGACAATATTTAGATATAGCTGCCATATAGACCGATCTTCCGATAAAGGGTCTGAAGGCTATAAAAGCTTTATTTTTTATCCGATTTCGCTGAAATTTGGAACAGTGCGCAGTTTCAAGCCTCTCAACATTCGACCCAAATATGGTACAGATCGGTCTATATTTAGATATAGCTGCCATATACACCGATCTTCCGATAAAGGGTCAAATGCCCATAAAAACTTTATTTTTTAACCTATTTCGCTAAAATTTGAAGCAGTTAGTTTTTCTGAGCCACCCGATATCCGACCTTAATATGGTTCAGATCGGTTTATAATTGGATATATTTGCCAATAAGACCAAAATTTTGTTCTACAAAAATTGAATAGTGACATATATACTCAATTTCCGTGCCGAATTTTGGTGCTTAAGTCATCGAATTGTGACGAAAGGATACCACCGAGGTGGTGGGTATCCAAAGTTCGGACGCGCCGAACTTAATGCCGTTTTACTTGTTTTTATACCCTCCACCATAGGGTGGGGGGCATACTAATTTCGTCATTCTGTTTGTAACTACTCGAAATATTCGTCTGAGACCCCATAAAGTATATATATTTTTGATCGTTGCGACATTTTTTGTCGATCGAGCCATGTCCGTCCGTCTGTCTGTCGAAAGCACGCTAATTTCCGAAGGAGTAAAGCTAGCCGCTTGAAATTTTACGCAAATACTTTTTATAAGTGTAGATCGGTTGGTATTGTAAGTGGGCCATATCGGTCCATGTTTTGATATAGCTGCCTTATAAACCGATCTTGGGTCTTGACTTCTTGAGCCTCTAGAGTGTGTAATTCCTATCCGATTGTAATGAAATTTTGTACGACATGTTTTGTTATGATATCCAAAAACTGTGCCAAGTATGGTTTAAATCGGTCCATAACCTGATATAGCTGCCATATAAACCGATCTTGGGTCTTGACTTCTTGAGCCTCTAGAGGGCGCAATTCCTATCCGATTGGAATGAAATTTTCTCGACGTGTTTTTTTATGATATTCAACAACTGTGTCAAGTATGGTTTAAATCGGTCCATGTTTTGATATAGCTCCCATATAAACCGATCTTGGGTCTTGACTTCTTGAGCCTCTAGAGTGCGCAATTCTTATCCGATTGGAATGAAATTTTGCTCGACGTGTTTTTTTATGATATCCAAAAACTGCGCCAAGTATGGTTCAAATCGGTCCATAACCTGATATAGCTGCCATATAAACCGATCTTGGGTCTTGGCTTCTTGAGCCTCTAGAGGGCGCAATTCTCATCCGATTTGAATTAATTTTAGCACCAAGTATTTTGTTATGATATCCAACAACTGTGCCAAGTATGGTTCAAATCGGTGCGTAATCTGATATAGCTGTCATATAAACAGATCTGGGGACTTGACTTCTTGAACTTTTAGTGGGTGCAATTCCTATCCGATTTGGCTGAAATTTTGCATGACGTATTTTATTCTTACTTTCAACAACTGTTTAAAATAAGTTTCAAATCGGTACATAACCTGATATAGCTGCCATATAAACCGATCTGGGATCTTGACTTCTTGAGCCTCTAGAGGTCGCAATTATTATCCAAATTGCCTAAAATTTTGTACGACAGATCCTCTCATGACTATCAACATAGGTGAGTATTATGGTCTGAATCGGTCTATAGCCCGATACAGCTCCCATATAAATCGATCTCTCTATTTTACTTATTGAGCCTCAAAATGGCGCAATTCTTATTCGAATTGGCAGACATTTTACACAGGTCTCCAACATACAATTTAATTGTGGTCCAAACCGGACCATATCTTGATATCGCTCTAATAGCAGAGCAAATCTTTTCTGTGTAGATCATCTAATCCGTCAGCATGTACTTACTTCTTAGCATTTTCAATAGTCTGCAATTCAATTTCAAAATATTGCCCCCGATCCAAATGATGTGACAGCGTGCCATTGAATTCTGTTGTAAAATTTTCCATTTGATAGATGGATGTGTTTATTCAGCTTCAGATACCTGAAAATAGTCAATGAAAAAGATTGTTATTGATAAATTGTAGTTAATCGATAATTTAATCGATTAATAAAATAAAACCAGTAAGGAAGGGCAAAAAAGGTCATAAGAAAATCCCTACTGACAAATTTCGACAGAATCGGTTAACAAATAAGCACTTTATTGCAATATTTCTCATAATCGGACGATCATATACATGGGAGCTATATCTAAATCTGAACCGATTTCGACTAAATTTTCTATATATTGTGGAAGTCGTCTAGGAAAGCGTTGTACAAAATTTTTGAGAAGATTAGTCAATGAATGCGCCTGCAGTGGATCTAGGAGTGAAAATCGAGCGATATATATTCATGGCAACTATATCTAAATCTGAACCGATTTCTATGAAATTCATCAGTAATATTAAAAGTCATAGGAAAATCCTTCCTGTCCAATTTCGAGAGAATCGGTTAACAAAATAGCACTTTATTGCAACATTTCTTAAAATCGGATAATAAATTTGGCTTTTATGGGCCAAAGACCCTAAATCGGAGGATCGGCAGCTATATCCAAATCTGGACCGATCTGGGCTCAATTAGCGAAGAATGTCGAGGGGCCTAACACAACTCACTGTCCCAAATTTCATCAAAATCGTATAGTAAATGTGGCTTTTATGGGCCTAAGACCCTAATTCGGAGGATCAGTCTATATGGCAGCTATATCCAAGTCTGGACCGATCTGTGCCAAATTGACGAAGAATGTTGAAGGGCCTAACACAACTCACTATTCCACATTTCAGGAAAATGGTGGCATTAATGGGCCTATAACCCTAAATCGGCGGATCGGTCTATATGGGGGCTATATCAAGATATAGTCCGATATAGCCCATCTTCGAAGTTTACCTGCTTATGGACAAAAAAAGAATCTGTGCAAAGTTTCAGCTCAATTGCTCTATTTTGAAAAACTGTAACGTGATTTCAACAGACCGACGGACGGACATGTCTAGATCGTCTTAGATTTTTGCGCTGATCAAGTATATATATACTCTATAGGGTTGGAAATGGATATTTCGATGTGTTGCAAACGGTATGACAAAATTAATATTCCCCCTATCCTTCGTATAAAAACGTCAAACGCTTTGACAACTCAATCTCATCTTCCATAAACAACAGCCTGCAAAGTGCAGCACTCCACCAAGCTAACATCATCTACACCTCCATCGAAAAAATTAGCTAGGCCCATATCTGCCGCCCGCCAAAAATCACACTCGACTCCATTAGAATTCAAACCATCCAAATACCAGCCGTCAACAACGCAACAATCACCGTAGCCACCGACAAAAGTAACGCAAAACCCAACAAAAGTCTCCAAGAGACAATGGACATAAAATGTCCATTTTCATGCCGAGTCCAAAGGACAAGCGACACCGTTGTGGTAGGGGAAATTTGGCAATGTAATCCAGCATAAGTGAGGGGACATGAAGCCAGATGTTTGGACATGCTAACCCTCGAGCCACAGTGGGCTCCATTGGCCATATCATTTAACTAAGCACTGCATTTAAATTTTGAACCTAAATTTCATTTGTTTGCGTTTTATCTCATGCGAGAAAAAATTCATTTGATTTTTTTCTAAAACCAAAGTATAAAAAACGGAAGCATTTGTTTCGATGCGTTTTTTTATTTTGTTATTGTTTATATTCACTGATTTTGTCAATTGAATCGAATGGCAAGTGTTTTTTTGTCAAATTGCCAGATAGGTTTTAGATTTGCGGAACATTTGCAGCATTTGTAGTATTTGAACTTGACATCGTAGAGTTTGGGGGATTTTTTTTGCAAAATTCCTTAAAAAACTAGTTTTTCACCAAGCACTTGTTTTGAGAATTTAAAAAAAAAATTTTATAATTTTCAGTTTTTTTTTGAGCATGTTTTTAACATAAAAAAATTCACGAAAATATAAAAAAAAATATTTTTTGTTAATACTAACGCGTTGCCCAATCACCTGCCCCAATTCAAAGATGCTACGAATGCTTTCCACCAACTAACGAATTCAAACTGAGAACATGAAACTGTTGTCTTTGCTATTTATTGTATGCTTTACTTTGAGGTAGTAAACTTTTACACTGATGGGCAATTAAGGAGCAGCAGAAGGGTAGAAGGAAATTTTATTTTGAAAATCATTGAAAATTGATTTTAAGACAACTTTGTTTTAGAAATTCGAAGATTTTTTTTAAAATAAAGCAAACCATATTTCATTGCTTGTGTATGAATACTTTACTGAACTCGATTCCACTTAGGGGCACAGCATAGTCATTCCAGGTATGTCGTCTTTTCGGTTTTATACCCAATACCGAAGGACATTCATTTCACAACACTTGGAAATGTCCATACCCGACCCTTATAATCTATCTATTAATAACAAGTAAGAGCGTGCTAAGTTCGGCCGGGCCGAACCTTATATACCCTCCACCATGGATCGCATTTGTCGAGTTCTTTTCCCAGCATCTCTTCTTAGGCAAAAAAAGGATATAAGAAAAGATTTGCTCTGCTATTAGAGCGATATCAAGATATGGTCCGGTTTGGACCACAATTATATTATATGTTGGAGACCTGTGTAAAATGTCAGCCAATTCGAATAAGAATTACGCCCTTTGGGGGCTCAAGAAGTAAAATAGAGATATCGATTTATATGGGAGCTGTATCAGGCTATACATCGATTCAGACCATAATAAAAGCCGTATGTTGATGGCCATTAGAGAATCCGTCGTACAAAATTTCAGGCAAATCGGATAATAATTGCGACCTCTAGAGGCTCAATAAGTCAAGATCCCAGATCGGTTTATATGATAGCTATATCAGGTTATAATGCGATTTAAACCTTATTTGACACAGTTGTTGAAAGTAAGAATAAAATACGTCATGCAAAAGTTCAGCCAAATCGGATAGGAATTGCGACCTCTAGAAGCTGAAGAAATCAAGTGCCCAGATCTGTTTATATGACAGCTATATCAGCTTATGAACCGATTTGAACCATACTAGGCACAATTGTTGGATATCATAACAAAACACGTCGTGCAAAATTTTATTCCAATCCGATAAGAATTGCGCCCTCTAGAGGCTCAATTAGTCAAGACCCAAGATCGGTTTATATGACAGCTATATCAGGTTATTGACCGATTTGAACAATAATTGGCACAGTTGTTGAATATCATGACAAAATACTTCGGTCAAAAATTCATTCAAATCGGATAAAAATTGCGCCTTCAACTGGCTCAAGAAGTCAAGACCCCAAATCGGTTTATATGGCAGCTATATCAGGTTATGGACTGATTTGAACCATACTTGGCACAATTGTTGGATATCATAACAAAACACGTCGTGCAAAAATTCATTTAAATCTGATAGGAATTGCGCCCTCTAGAGGCTCAAGTAGTCAAGACCCAAGATCGGTGTATATGGCAGCTATATCAGGTTATGGACTGATTTGAACCATACTTAGCACAAGTCATAAAAAAACACCTCATGCCAAATTTCAGCCAAATCAGATAATAATTGCGCCCTCTAGCGGCTCAAGAAGTCAAGACCCCAGATCGGTTTATATGGCAGCTATATCAGGTTATGGACTGATTTAAACATTTTTTGGGCACAGTTGTTGGAAGTCATAATAAAACACCTCATGCTAAATTCCAGCCAAATCCGATAAGAATTGCGCCCTCTAGCGGCTCAAGAAGTCAAGACCCCAGATCGGTTTATATGGCAGCTATATCAATACGTGGACCGATATAGCCCATTTACAATCCCAACCGACCTACACTAATAAGAAGTATTTGTGCAAAATTTCAAGCGACTAGCTCTACTCCTTCGAAAGTTAGCGTGCTTTCGACAGACGGAGGGACCGACGGACGGACATGGCTAGTTCGACTTAAAACGTCATGACGATCAACAACATATGTACTTTATGGGGTCTTAGACAAATATTTCGATTTTAACGAAATTTTCACAGATGGTAGGGGAGTTTGAGCCTCTGATGAAAATAGGGGCGGACCCTCCCCCAATACCCCAATTTTCAAAAACGCCAGATCCCGGAGTTGCGTGCACCGATTTATGCGAAATTTTGTATGCCACCTTATGGTATCCCAAAAACTCGAAATTGATAAAAAAATTTTGGGTCAAGTAACCTGAGGGGATGCCCCATCCCAAAATCCACCCGAACGGACATGTGTACCGATTGGGTCAATATGGGTATCAAATGAAAGGTATTTAAGTGTAGAGTACGAATTTGGCATACAAATTGCACTAATAATTTTTGAAGGTGGGGGGGGGAGTGTTCCCCCACCCACAAAAAAGCCCCACTACCGTAGGATAGGATATATTTATTAGTCATTCCGTTTGCAACACATCGAAATATCCATTTCCGACCCTACAAATGTATTTATATTTCGGATTGTCGTAAAATTCTAAGAAGATTTAACGATATCTGTGTGTCTGTCCGTCCGTCTGTTGTAATCACTCTAGAGCCTTCAAAAATTGAGATATTGAGCTGAAATTTGCCACATATACGTCTGCACGCTGGTTAAGTTCTTGACCGGGGCAAATCGGACCATATTTGGACATAGCTTCTATATAGACCGATTTTACGATGAAGAGTCTAACGCCAATCCGATTTTGCTGAAATTTTAAACGGTAAGTGGTTTTAGGTCTCCCAAAATCTGACCCAAATATGGTTCAGATCGGACTATATTTAGATTTATCTGCCGATATAGACCGATCTGCCGATATAGACCGATCTGCCGATATAGACCGATTTGCCGTAATCTACTCCCAAATGACTTTCATTTGAGTACCATATAGACATGGTCGGCTAATATGTCCATTTGCGGGTGCTTGGGGGTGGGGCGACCTCCCATTACTTAGACCTAATTTTTGCCATATTTGTATTCTTCTGTCGAATACTTTCCATTTGAGGCCCATATTGTCATGAACGTCGAATATATCTATTTAGAAGAGTTTTTGGATTGGGGAGGCCCGCTGGCTACTTGGACTCAAATTTTAATACAATATTCGCTTTCAAGTCTCCAATACCTTTCATTTGATATCCATATTGAGGAGTTTTTGGATTTGGGAGGTCCACTGGCTACTTGGACCCAAATTTTCATACGATATTCGCTTTCTAGTGTCCAATACCTTTCATTTGATATCCATATAGTGCCTATCGGTCCACTTTTGATTTTGGATGGTGTTGTTGGGGTAAGGGGGAGAGACCGGCTCCATCCGTTAACTAAAAATTATATAGCTTATGTTTCCCTACAGACAAACTTACACAATCTGTGAAAATTTTAAGAAAATCGGTTCAGCCGTTTTTGATTCTGATTGATTGATTGATTTTTTGAACAAACAAGAAAACCGAGTTCCATATAGTCATGATGGGTCATATGCCCATTCAAAGCGTTGTTGGAGAGAAGGAGGGACCCTCTATATACTTCGATCTGATTTTGTACGCCAGATTCGTAATCTACTCCCGAATACCTTTGATTTGAGGCCCATATTGACATGAACGCCCAATATGTCTGTTTGGGTGAATTTTAGGGTTGGGGCGGCCCGATGGGTTAAGTACCCATCCAAATTTATCTATTTTCCAATACCTTTCATTTGATACCCATATTGTTCTGATCGGTCCACTTTTGATTTTGGTGGCATTTTTGGGTAAAGGGGGAGGGTTCGCCCCCTTCCGAAATCAAGAAACTATAAAGCCTATTTCTTCTTCCTGACAATATTCGCAATCTACTCCCGACTACTTTTCATTTGAGTCCCATATTGTCGAATAAATCTATTTAGGGTGTTTTGGGGTTGGGGCCAGTTCCTTGGACCCAATTATTTATATGAAATTTGTTCTCTACTCCTGAATACCTTTCATTTGAGTCCCATATTGTCCCCATCGGTCCACTTCCCCTCACACTAATTTTCAGCAACGCAAGATCTCGGAGATGGGTGGTGCGATTTAGGCGAAATTTTGTGTGCTCTCGTATAGCAACCTCAAAACAAAACGATTTGGTATCCAAATTTTGGATGGGGTACCTAGGGCGTGAAGTGGGGTAACCCACCTCCAAATCCTGCCGAATGAATGTTTAAACCAATCACAACAAAATAGGACTCAAATGAAAGGTATTTCGGATTAGAAAACGTATCTGATATTCAATTGTCGGATCCAGAATGGGGAGGGGGGGACCACCCCAACCCCCAAAACACCTCTAAATCGGACATATGTACCGACCATGCGAATATGGGATTCAAATGAAAGGTATTTCGGAGTTAAATACGAATCTGATATCCAAATGTGGGACCAAGTTTCTGGGGGTCCACCCCCTCCCCAAAACAACCCCCAAACAGTACTTATTTACTGACTCTGGCAATATGGGGCTCAAATTAAGGGTTTTTTGAGAGTAGAATACGAATCTGACATTCAAATGAGGGACCAAGTGTTTGAGGGGCCGCCCCTCCACAAAAACTCCCCCAAAAAGGACAAATATGCGACCATAGCAATATGGGACTCAAACGAAAGGTCTTTGCGAATAATGCACGAATGTGATAAAAATTTTCTTGGAAATATGTCTATGGGGCCACCCCACCCCCATAACACCAACCAAATAAGACGCATTTGCTGACCACAGCAATATGGGGCTCAAATAAGAGGTATTTTAAAGTAAAACACGAATATGCTATAAACTTTCAAGGCCAAGTCAATGAGCGGATGCCCCATACCCCAAAACACCCCCAAACCGTTCATGTTTGCCGACTATGGACTTATGGGACTCAAATGAAAGATGTTTGAGAGTAGACCACGAATCTGATATCAACATTCGGGACCAACTGTCTAGGGGACGTCCCACCACCTTAACAAACCCCAAACAGGACGTATTTGCTCACCCAAGACAATTTGGGTCTTCAAGGCAGTGGAGCTCGATATTGATAGTTTTTGGGGCCCATACCCCAAACCGGACATATTTTATATTAAAAAAAAGAATTTCATATCTAATTTCGAGTTCAATGCCAATATGGGGTTCAAATAAATGATATACAGATGAAAAAGAAGTCTTTTTAAGGCAAACACGGTGGTACACGCAAACCGGGAAGACCAAGCCCGATGGAAAGATCAAGAGATTCGAGGAGACACCTCGAAACTTGGTGTCAGAGATTTTCGAATGAGCGCAGAAGATCGAGGCGCTTGGAAAGCTATTCGGCACACATAAGAATAGAGCATGATGCTGATATATGTTCAGGGCTTAGTGTTTGGGGAACCACCCCACTCCCCAAAACGCCCCTAAATCGGGCATATTTAACGACCATGTCAATGTGGGGCTCAAATGAAAGTTATTGGAGAGTACGAATCTGATATTCAAATATGGCACTATGTATTTGGCGCACCGCCTCTTCCCCAAAACACCCCCCCCCCCCAGAGAGTACAAATTTATCGACCATGGCCATATGTGGCTCAAATGAAAGTTATTTGAGATTAGAAAACTAATTTGATAAGAAATTGAGAACAAGTGTTTGGGGGACGCTCATGAATAAGGAAAAGGCGTAAAATTCTCACATATCAATCAGTGCTGTCCAATTCAAGTTTGAGCTCAATGGACCTCCTTGTTATATCTTTGGGAAGAAGTTTTAGTTGCCATATAGACTGATTTCGGTAAAATATAGCAAAGCATTCGGCCTGGCCGAACTAAATCTGTTTGTACTTGAAAGTTGTTATACCCTCCACCATACCTTCCACCATAGGATGGTCATTCGTCATTCTGTTTGTAACTCCTCCAATTATTCGTCCTCAAATTATTCGTCTAAGACCCCATAAAGTATATATATTTTTGATCGTCATGACATTTTAAGTCGAACTAGCCATGTCCGTCCGTCTATCTGTCGAAAGCACGCCAACTTTCGAAGGAGTAAAGCTAGCCGCTTGAAATTTTGCAAAAATATTTTATATAAGTGTAGGTCGGTTGGAATTGTAAATGGGCTATATCGGTCCATGTTTTTATATAGCTGCCATATAAACCGATCTGGGATCTTGACTTCTTGAGCCACTAGAGGGCACAATTCTTATCCGATTTGGCTGAAATTTTGCGTGAGGTGTTTTATTATGACTTCCAACAACTGTGCTGAGAATAGTTCAAATCGGTTCATAACCTGATATAGCTGGCATATAAACCGATCTGGGGTCTTGACTTCTTAAGCCTCTGCAGAGAGTTCAAACCGGTTCATAACCTGATATAGCTGGCATATAAACCGATCTGGCGTCTTGACGTCTTAAGCCTCTACAGGGAGCAATTCCTATCCGATTTGGCTGAAATTTTGCATGAGGTGTTTTGTTATGACTTTCAACAACTGTGATGAGAATAGTTCAAATCGATCCATAACCTGATATAGCTGGCATATAAACCGATCTGGGGTCTTGGCGTCTTAAGCCTCTGCAGGGAGTTCAAACCGGTTCATAACCTGATATAGCTGGCATATAAACCGATCTGGCGTCTTGACGTCTTAAGCCTCTACAGGGAGCAATTCCTATCCGATTTGGCTGAAATATTGCATGAAGTGTTTTGTTATGACTTTCAACAACTGTGATGAGAATAGTTCAAATCGGTCCATAACCTGATATAGCTGCCATATAAACCGATCTGGGGTTTTGACTTCTTAAGCCTCTACAGGGAGAAATTCCTATCCGAATTGGCTGAAATATTGCATGAGGTGTTTTGTTATGACTTTCAACAAATGTGCTAAGAATAGTTCAAATCGGTCCATAATCTGATATAGCTTCCATCGGTCTCGGTCCTATAAACCGATCTGGGGTCTTGACTTCTTGAGCTACTAGAGGGCGCAATTATTATGTGATTGAGCTGAAATTTGAAATTGTACAACGGCTTCTCTTGTGACCTTTAACATACGTGTCGAAAATGGCATGAATCGGCTTATAGCCTAATGCAGCTCCCCTATAAACCGATCTCCCTAGTTAAATTCTTCAGCCCCCGAAGTGCGCAATTCTTACTAGATTTGGCTGAAATTTCACTTCAATTGGGTTGCCCAAAAAGTAATTGCGGATTTTTTAAAAGAAAGTAAATGCATTTTTAATAAAACTTAGAATGAACTTTAATCAAATATACTTTTTTTACACGTTTTTTCTAAAGCAAGCTAAAAGTAACAGCTGATAACTGACAGAAGAAAGAATGCAATTACAGAGTCACAAGAAAAATCCGCAATTACTTTTTGGGCAACCCAATACTATGGTCTCCAATATGCAGTTCAATTATGGTCCGAAATGAACCATAACTTGATATTGTTCCAATAACAAGGCAATTCTTTTCTTTTATTCTTTGTTTGTCTAAAAAGAGATACCGTGGTGAGAGCTCGACAAATGCGATCCATGGTGGAGGGTAACTAAGATTTGGCTCGGCCGAACTTAGCACACTTTTACTTGTTTATAATTAGCTTTTTATTGTTTTGTTGTTACTTTAACGAGGGCATATTTTGTTGGAAAGTTTTGTGTACTTTTCAAATGTGGTGCATTCGGGATTGTCCAAGATGATATGATCGATTTCGGTTATTCGAACATCTGCACCATTGCGTGAGAACACCTTGGGGCCCACAATATTCGAGAGGACATTCCTGATGTTTTGGTTTCCATGGAATATGCAATGAGATGAATTGGCATAGGCAAATGAACAGAAATAGAGACCATTGACGGCAATCAGAAATTCGGATTCTTTGCAGGCTATGCCCAGTCTAAAAGGTTTGTTAAACTCAAAGGGGAAGCCACCCTCAGTCTCATTTCTAGAATATCTAAGAAATGTCAAGTAATAATAAAATTAATAAAATACTTTTTTTATTTTTCTTAAGTTCACTTACATGTAGGTAGGAATGAGTCCATCATGGATCGGCTCCGAATAGCTGCGATAGACTGTTCTGGTTTTAAAGTCTACACTCAAGTGCATCATGAGCGATTCATCATGGGCATGCTGCAGATTTATATAGAAATTTCCAGTTGGCAGGCCATAACATTGGCCTGTAAGCACCATCAGATGACCCGGCTTAAATTGTATGGGTATATCGTTGCTGAAGTTTAAGGTGTCCGGGTAATACGGAATACATTTTGTGGATGGCCACAGCTTGGGATGGACTTGACGATGATCCACACGTGTGATTTGTTTGATATCACCACCAATGTGAATGGGAGAATTGGTATAAAGCAGATTGAATTCAAATAGACATTGTTCCTCGCCATTGATGGAAATGTTAGATGTCTTATTTATTTGGATGTTTACATTGAGCTCTTCTTGGAGAGACTGAAATACCTTTTCATATTTTTTACCTGTATCATGATTTGACACGGTTATTTTAAATTCTTTAAATGACACCTGTATAGTGAGGAAGGGCAGGGCATTCGGATTTTCGGTTAATTTCGAACCCATAAACTTTATGAAGAATCTGAAATTGCAAAAACAAACAAAAACAAGTAAGAGCGTGCTAAGTTACCCTCCACCATGGATCGCATTTGTCGAGTTCTTTTCCCGGCATCTCTTCTTACGCAAAAAAGGATATAAGAAAAGATTTGCTCTGCTATTAGAGCGATATCAAGATATGGTCCGGTTTGGACCACAATTAAATTGTATTTTGGAGACCTGTGTAAAATGTCAGCCAATTCGAATAAGAATTGCACCCTTTGGAGGCTCAAGATGTAAAATAGAGAGATCGATTTATATGGGAGCTGTATCGGGCTATAGACCGATTTAGACCATAATAATCACCTATGTTGATGGTCATGAGAGGACCCGTCGTACAAAATTTCAGGCAATTTGGATAATAATTGCGACCTCTAGATGCTCAAGAAGTCAAGTGCCCAGATCGGTTTATATGTGAGCTATATTAGGATATGAACCGATTTGAACCTTATTTGACGCAGTTGTTGAAAGTAAGAATAAAATACTTCATGCAAAATTTCAGCCAAATCGGATAAGAATTGCGCCCTCTAGAGGCTCAAGAAGTCAAAACCCAAGATCGGTTTATATGACAGCTATATCAGGTTATGAATCGATTTGAACCATACTTGGCAAAGTTGTTGGATATCATAACAAAACATGTCGTACAAAATTACATTTAAATCGGATAAGAATTGCGCCCTCTAGAGGCTCAAGAAGTCAAAACCCAAGATCGGTTTATATGACAGCTATATCAGGTTATGAATCGATTTGAACCATACTTGGTACAGTTGTTGGATATCATAACAAAACATGTCGTACAAAATTTCAGACAAATCGGATAGGAATTGCGCCCTCTAGAGGCTCAAGAAGTCAAAACCCAAGATCGGGTAATATGGCAGCTATATCAAAACATGGACCGATATGGCCCATTTACAATATCAACCGACCTACACTAACAAGAAGTATTTGTGCAAAATTTCAAGCGGCTAGCTTGACTGTCACGACAATCAAGAATATATATACTCTATGGGATCTCAGACGAATATTTCGAGTAGTTGCAAACAAAATGACGAAATTAGTATACCCCCCATCCTATGGTGGAGGTTATAAAAATTTAGAGTACGTTGAAAATGTTCCATTTAAATTTTTGCTAAATAATAAGGGATCCTCTAACCATTGACTATGTAAAGGAAAACAATATAAACAATGAAGTTTCCACGTTCAAGATAAAGCTGCAAGATTTTGTGATAAAAAAAGTTCTAGGCGGTCGTTTTTGAAATTTCTGAAATTTGGGAGAAAACAAATAAAAACCTGCTAAGTTGGCCGGGCTGAATCCTACATACCCTACACACCATGAATCGTATTGTTTGGACTGATTCTCTCTATAGGCAGAAACTAAACTAGTAAAAGCGTTCTAAGATCGGCCGGGCTGAATCTTGGGAACCCACCACACCATGGATTCTGGAAAAATATGGGAGCTATATCTGGTTATAGACCGAATTGAACCGTAATTTGCTCAGTTGTTGAGAGTCATAACAGAATACTATATGGAAAATTGCAGATGTAAGGGCTAAAAAAATCAAATCGGGAAATCGGTTTATATGTGAGCTATATCATGTTCTTGACCGATTTGGACCGTACTTGGCACAGTTGTTGGAATTCGTAACAAAACACAATGCATTCAGTCTAATCGTTTCAAAAATTGGGGCTTCCAGGGGCTCAAGAAGTCAAATCGGGAGATCGGTTTAGAGGGGAGCTATATCCAAATCTAAACCGAAATGGCCCATTTGCAATCCCCAACGACCTACATCAATACAAAATATCTGTGCAAAATTTCAAGCGGCTAGCTCTACGCGTTCGATCGCTGTCGTTATTTCGACAGTCAGACGGACGGACATGGCTAGTTCGAATCAGAATTTCGAGACGATCAAGAATATACATACTTTATGTGGTCTTGGATCAATATTTCGAGGTGTTACAAATGCAATGACTATATAAACCAACAAGGATGCCGCAAAGCCCAACATAAGTCACTGTGTCAAATTTCCGCAAAATCGGATAATAAATGTGGCTTTTATGGGCCGAAGACCCTAAATCGGAGGGTCGGTCTATATGGCAGCTATATCTAAATCTGGACCGATCGGGGCCAAATTGACGAAGGATGTCGAAGGACCTAAAAAAACTCACTGTCCCATATTTCAGCGACGTCGGATAATAAATGTTCCTTTTATGGGCCTAAGACCTTAAATCGGCCGATGGATCTATATGGGGGCTATATCAAGATATAGTCCGATATAGCCCATCTTCCAACTTAACCTGCTTATGGACAAAAAAAGAATCTGTGCAAAGTTTGAGCGCAATATCTCTATTTTTAAAGACTGTAGCTGTGATTTCAACAGACAGACGGACGGACATGGCTAGATCGTCTTAGATTTTTACGCTGATCAAAAATATATATACTTTATAGGGTCGGAAATGGATATTTCGATGTGTTGCAAACGGAATGACAAAATGAATATACCCCCATCCTTCGGTGGTGGTTATAAAAAGGACCATGATTTGCGGATGGGCACCTGGAATATCCGCACTCTTTATAGAGCAGGTGCAGTATACGCGCTGGCGGATGTGCTAGAGAAGTACAAGACAGATATTACCGTCTTACAGGAAGTGCGATGGACTGGGAATGGCGTCACAACAACACCAAACGGTGACGAACTATCCTATAGCTGCCATAACACGAGGCATGAATTTGACTGTGGATTTGTGGTTAGTCGGAGACTGAAACACCTTTGTCTCCAGCTTTACTCCGGTGGATGAGAGGCTAGCCACAATCCGCATAAAAGCCAAATTTGTCAACATCAGCCATATTTGTGCCCATGCCCCGACGGAAGACAAAGACGAGCAGACCAAGGATATTTTCTACCAGCGCCTAGAGAGAGAATATGACCGCTGCCCCGCCCATGATAGTAAAACCGTTCTGGGAGATTTTAATGCGAAAATAGGGAAGGAAGACATTTTTGTTCCAACAGTCGGAAGGTTAGCCCCCACGAGATAACGTCCAGTAATGGGTTGAGGCGGATAGATTTCGCCGCGGCAAAAAACATGGTAGTTAGTAGCACCAGATTTTAACATAAAAATATTCACAAAGCCACATGGCTGTCATCCGATCAAAACCAGGAATTTGGTTCCACGTTGTGATAGATGGAAGGCATTCATCCAGCGTGTTAGATGTGCGTTCGATCCGTGGAGCGAATATAGATACGGATCATTACCTTGTTGCAGCAAAGGTTCGCACCCGTTGGAACATGGCGAGAAAAGTACGATCTGACACTGCACGGAAGCTGGACATTGAAAAGCTGCAGACACAACAAATGGCAGCGGCATACTCCACTCGACTGACCCAACTGCTTGATGAAAGCACTCCTTGTTCCGATGATATAATGGCGCAAAGGCAAACTATTGCCCAATCCATGGAAAATGCCGCGAAATCTGTACTTGGGTACCGGAAGCCTCCTCCAAGAAACCCATCGTACGACCAAGAGTGTCGAGATGCTACTGAAGCCAAGGATGCAGCATATAGAGCAACACTGTAATCGGTAGATGAAAGAGTGGTATCTGGAGAAAAGGAGAGAGGAGAAACGTCTATTCCGCAGAAAGAAAAAGGAAATGGAAAGACGTGAGTGTGAGCGAATTGAGATGTACAGGAGTCAGAATGAAGTGCGGAAAGAATTTGATAGCGTTTAGCGTTTGAAAGCGTAAAGCTAGCCGCTTGAAATTTTGCACAAATACTTAATTTTTATGTAGGTCGTAATGGGCCATATCGGTTCAGATTTAGATATAGCTCCAATAGAAACAGACCTCCCGATTTGACTACTTGAGCCCCTCCGATTTGACTTCTTGAGCCCTTACAATCTGCAATTTTTGTCCGATTTGGCTGAAATTTCGGACGTTTTGTTCTGTTAGGACTTCCAACAACTTTGCCTATGTACGGTCCGAGTTGGTCCATAACCTCACATTGCTCCCATATAAAACGATCTCCCGATTTGACTTCTTAAGCCCTTACAAGCCGCAATTTTCGTCTGATTTGGCTGAAATTATGCATGTGGTGTTCTACTATGATTTCCAACAACTGTGCTAAGTACGTTCCAAATCGGTGTATAATCTGATATGCAAAAGCAAATTTTGCCCATGAATATTCCACTAAGGCACAGGGGCAAACTTCTCACATATCAATGAGTGCAGTCCGATTCAAATTTAAGCTCAATGATAAGGGGCCTCCTCTTTATTGCCGAGTCCGAACGACGTGTCGCAGTGCGACACCTCTTTGGAGAGAAGTTTTACATGGCATAGTACCTCAAAAATGTTGCCAGTATTAGGAGGGGATCTAGCCATGTCCGTCTGTCGAAATCACGATAGCGGTCGAACGAGTAAAGTTAGCCGCTTGAAATTTTGCACAGATACTTCTTATTAATGCCCCTGTTTGCCTTAGTGGAATGTTCATGGGCAAATTTTGCGTTTTACTTCTTATTGCTGTAGGTCTTTGGGGTTTGCAAATGTGCAATATCGGTTCAGATTCAGATATAGTTCCCATGTATATATGATCCCCCGATTTGATTTCTTAAGTTCATGGAAGCCTCAATTTTCATCCGATTTGGCTGAAATTCAGAGCAAAGACTTGTGTTTTGACTTTCGACATCCATGCATCCATGATCCGAATCGGCCTATAAACAGATATAGCCCCCCCCCCCCCCAGGTACCGATATTACCAAATACAAACTCAGTTTATAAGGGAACATTTTTAGCGGAATCCATGGGGGTGGTTACCCAAGATTCGGCCCAGTCGAACTTTGCACGCTTTTACTTGTTAACTTGTTCACTTACACCTTAGGATTTTGTATAGTTGTAACATCAATGTCAAAATACTGGCCATAAGTAAGATGAGTTGCCAAATGACCGTTGAATTCAGTTTTAGAAATTTCATTCATTTTTTTTTTTTTGACTTTTCACTTGATTTTATGAGTTGTAGTTCAACAATTTACAAAGCAAACCGCAGTATGACTGATTGCCAAAGGCTTTAGCGACTGATATTTATACCAGAATTTTGGGGATTTCAGTATACATTTGTGAGAGTAATTCTAGCACAGTATTTGTAAATGATTTTGAACCCCACGAAATCCTTTCCCTACATCAGAACCTTAGATTAAATGTTTCGGGTTTATAAAGGGGAAGACATTTTCCTTTGATATGCATGTATGTACACTGAAAAAAAAAAAATTGAAACGGATGGTCATGTCCGTAAGTAAATAGGAAGTTAATATTAAAGATAGCATCTCATTTTAAAGTTTTGGTTCTTTGGCTCGTTTTCATTGCTCAAATCCCACGAATAAGGAAATATCTTAAATTTTATTTTGTTTTTTTCAGTGTATGTTGAAGATATTGAAAGTTCTCACGAACATTCTATTTAGGAGACAGTGGATACTTCCCTCATATCAATGAGGGCAGTTCGATTAAAACTTTAACTCAAGGCAAGGTGACCTCTTGTTTATGCCGAGACACAATTTGAATGTCTCCAGCATTTGCAAGGGTACAAGCCATGCCAATAATGCTTTCTGATCTTCACGCCGGAATTTGAATTCAGGCGTTCGGCGTCATTGTCAGGCATGACGTAGGGGATTTATGAATACGCCGGTAATCTACCATAAATGTTTGGCATTAGGTTGGTTAATTAAATTAAAACTCATTAAAGAAAAAGACATACAAACAATGGAATTAATCCCTATGGTATCTCTGTATATTATCAACAAATAAATTCTTCTATTTTTCTAAACCGCAGCTCAGACAGCGATAAAAGTCTCATTGCCTTCATTCTGCGGCATAAAAATTTCCATAGTTATGCTAGCATATCAAAGAAACAGATAGCAACTGGCACAAACATGGTATTTCAGAACTAAACAAGTAAAAAGACTTTAAGTTCGGCCGGGCCGAACTTTGGATACCCACTACCTCGGGTATATATGTAAACCACCTTCCATCAAAATCCGGTGAAAATTGCATACTTTATGTCCCTTAGCAGTTGTATCGAAATATGTTCCGATTTGGACCAAATACTAATAAGTACAGTAGCTATATCTAAAAATAAACCGATCGGAACATAAGTCAGTGAAATGGGATTATAAATGCCCCTTTTATGGGGCCAAGACTTTAAATCGAGATATCTGTCTACATGGCAGATATATCCAAAATCTGGATCGATTTGGGCCAAGTTGCAGAAAAATGTCGAAGAGCCTAACACAAAGCACTGTCCCAAGTTTCGGCGAAATCGGACAATAAATGCGCCTTTTATGGGCCCAAAACCTTAAATCGGGAGATCCGTCTATATGGCAGCCATATTCAAATCTGGGCCGATCTGGGCCAAAATGAAGAAAGATGTCGAAGAGCCTAACACAAATCACTGTTCCAAGTTTCGGCGAAATCGGACAATAAATGCTCCTTTTATGGGCCCAAAACCTTAAATCGGGAGATCGGTCTATATGGCAGCTATATTAAAATCTGGGCCGATTTGTGCCATATTGCAGAAGTATGTCAAGGGGCTTTACTTTACTCACTGTCCCAAATTTCGGCGACATCGGATAATAAATTCGCCTTTTATGGGCCCAAAACCTTTAATCGAGAAATCGGTGTATACGGCAGCTATATTCAAATCCGAACCGATCAGGGCCAAATTGAAGAAAGATGTCGAAGGGCCTAAGACAACTTACTGTCCCGAATTTCAGCAAAGTTGGATAATAAATGTGGATTTTATGGACCTTAGACCATAAATCGGAGGATCGGTCTATATGGCAGCTATATTCAAATCTGAACCGATCAGGTGCAAATTGAAGAAAGATGTCGAAGGACCTTGCACAACTCACTGTCCCAAATTTCAGCAAAATCGGATTATAAATGTGGCTTTTATGGGCCCAAAACCTTAAATCGAGAGTTCCGTCTACGTGGTAGCTATATCCAAATCTGAACCGATCTGGGTCAAATTGACGAATGATGTCGAAGAGCCCAACACAACTCACTGTTCCAAATTTCAGCTAAAACAGATAATAAATATGGCTTTTATGGGCCGAAGACCCTAATTCGGAGGATCGGTCTATATGGAAGCTATATCCAAATTTGGACCGATCTTGGCCAAATTGACGAATGATGTCGAAGAGCCCAACACAACTCACTGTCCCAAATTTCAGCAAAATCGGATAATAAATGTGGCTTTTATGGGCCGAAGACCCTAAATCGGAGGATCGGTCTATATGGCAGCTATATCCATATCTGAACCAATCTGGGCCAAATTGACGAATGATGTCGAAGAGCCCAACACAACTCAATGTCCCAAATTTCAGCAAAATCCGATAATAGATGTGGCTTTTATGGGCCTAAGACCCTAAATCGGAGGGTCGGTCTATATGGCAGCTATATCTAAATCTGGACCGATTGGGGCCAAATTGACGAAGGATGTCCTAACACAACTCACTGTCCCAAATTTCAGCGACATCGGATAATAAATGTGACTTTTATGGGCCTAAGACCCTAAATCGGAGGATCGAAATCTGGACAGCTATATCGAAATCTGGACCGATCTGGTCCAAATTGACGGAGGATGTCGAAGGACCTTGCACAACTCACTGTCCCAAATTTCAGCAAAAACAGATAATAAATGTGACTTTTATGGGCCGAAGACCCTAAATCGGCAGATCGGTCTATATGGGGGCTATATCAAGATATAGTCCGATATAGCTCATCTTCGAACTTAACCTGCTTATGAACAAAAAAAGAATCTGTGCAAAATTTCAGCTCAATATTTTTATTTTTAAAGACTGTAGCGTGATTTCAACAGACCGACGGGCAGACGGACGGACATGCCTAGATCGTCTTAGATTTTTATGCTGATCAATAATATATATACTTTATAGGGTCGGAAATAGATATTTCGATGTTTTGCAAACGGAATGACAAAATGAATATACCCCCATCCTTCGGTGGTGGGTATAAAAAAATAAAAAGGCATTTAGTTTGGGCGGGCCGAACTTTGCATACCCCCCTCCTAAGCTATTTATATATTGGGTTGCCCAAAAAGTAATTGCGGATTTTTCATATAGTCGGCGTTGACAAATTTTTTCACAGCTTGTGACTCTGTAATTGCATTCTTTCTTCTGTCAGTTATCAGCTGTTACTTTTAGCTTGCTTTAGAAAAAAACGTGTAAAAAAGTGTAAAAGTGTAAAAAGTTGACAGTGAATCAAAACACGAAACGTGCGTGAGCTGTTAAAACCAATGTTGCCAAAAACATAATAGCTAAAAAAGGACCCTTTATAACCATATGTAATTTCATGCATATATCTTTCTTCGTTCAAAAATGGCAGACTTATTTCCACAATTTTTTTCCATCCCACTGTGCAACGGACATGACTAGATCGTTTATAGGGTCGGAAATTAATATTTCGCTGTATTGCAAACGGAATCCTTTTTCGGAGGAGGATAAAAAGAAAATATTCTCGAGCTTTTATGTCTCTATTCCTTTATTCATTTTTATACCCACCACCGAAGGATGGGGGTATATTCATTTTGTCATTCCGTTTGCAACACAGCGTTGATTAGCGTAAAAATCTAAGACGATCTAGATATGTCCGTCCGTCTGTCTGTTGAAATCACGCTATAGTCTTTACAAATAGAAAAAACGGAGCTGAAACTTTGCACAGATGCTTTTTTTGTCCGTAAGCAGGTTAAGTTCGAAGATGGGCTATATCGGACTATATCTTGATATAGCCCCCATATAGACCGATCTGCCGAGTTAGGGTCTTAGGCCCATAAAAGCCACATTTATTATCCGATTTTGCTGAAATTCGAGACAGTGAATTGTGTTGGGCCCTTCAACATCGTCCGTCAATTTGGCTCAGATCGGTCCAGATTTTGAAATAGTTGCCATATAGACCGATTCTCCGATTTAGGGTCTTCGGCCCATGAAAGCCACATTTATTATCCAATTTTGCTGAAATTTGGGACAGTCAGTTTTGTTAGGCCCTTCGACATCCTTCTTCAATTTGGCTCAGATCGGTCCAGATTTGGATATAGCTGCCATATAGACCGATCCTCCAATTAAGGGTCTTAGGCCCATAAAAATCACATTTATCCAATTTTGCTGAAATTTGGGGCAGTGAGTTGTGTAGGGCCCTTCGACGTCTTTCGATAGTTTGGCCCTGATCGGTCCAGTTTTGGTTATAGCTGCCATATAGATCGATCCTCCGATTTAGGGTCTTAGGCCCATAAAAACCACATTTATCCGATTTTGATAAAATTTGGGACAGTGAATTGTGTAGGGCCCTTCGACATCCTTCGTCAATTTGGCCCAGATCGGTCCAGTTTTGGTTATAGCTGCCATATAGATCGATCCTCCGATTTAGGGTCTAAGGCCCATAAAAGACTCATTTATTATCCGATTTTGATGAAATTTGGGACAGTGAGATGTGAAGAGGCCCTTCGACATTCTTCTTCAATTTGGCTCAGATCGGTCCAGTTTTGGTTACATCTGCCATATAGATCGATCCTCCGATTTAGGGTCTAAGGCCTATAAAAGCCTCATTTATTATCCGATTTTGATGAAATTTGGGACAGTGAGTTGTGAAGGGGCCCTTCGACATCCTTCTTCAATTTGGCTCAGATCGGTCCAGATTTGGATATAGCTGCCAAATAGACCGATCCTTTAGGCCCATAAAAACCACATTTATCCGATTTTGCTGAAATTTGGGGCAGTGAGTTGTGTAGGGCCCTTCGACGTCGTTCGATAATTTGGCCCTGATCGGTCCAGTTTTGGTTACAGCTGCCATATAGACCGATCCGCCGATTTAGGGTCTTAGGGCCATAACAGCCACATTTATAATCCGATGTTGCTGAAATTTGGGACAGTGGGTTGTGTAGGGCCCTTCGACATCCTTCGTCAATTTGGCCCAGATCGGTCCAGTTTTGGTTATAGCTGCCATATAGATCGATCCTCCGATTTAGGGTCTAAGGCCCATAAAAGCCTCATTTATTATCCGATTTTGATGAAATTTGGGAGAGTTAGATGTATTAGGCCCTTCAATATATTTCTTCAATTTGGTCCCGATCGGTTCAGATTTGGATATAGCTGTCATATAGACTGATCACTCGGAACATAATGGTCCAAATCGGAACATAATTCGATATAGCTGCTCTATGGCATATGGTGTGCATTTTTCACCGGATTTTGACCAAAGTTGGTTTACATATATACCGGAGGTGGTGGGTATCCAAAGTTCGGCCCGGCCGAACTTAACGCCTTTTTATTTGTTAAGCTTTTAAATAATAAAATTAGCTTCAATTTATTGTCTTTCTTAAAGTGTTTGTTAAAGGGCACTCTTCTTTGGTATAAGTTTCGAAGCCCATGCATTCCGCATCCCTTAAAATAATATGATCAATTCCGGTGATTTTTATGCCCAACTCGTCACGACCAAATATCTTTGGGCCCACAATGTTCGACAAGGCATTAGTGTAGGGCCGTGGCAAATCTCGCGGATCCCTATAGGCGTAGGAGCAGAAATAATGGCCATCTACAGCAATAGCAAATTCCGAGTGTTTGCATGCAATGGCCATTTTGAAAGGCCTGATAAAATCAAAGGGGAAACCCCCAGCACTATCTTTTGCGGCATGTCTAGAAAAAAAAAAGAAATTTATAAGAAATTACAAGTCGCCAAAATTTAGTATACGTTTACGTCAATGTGTTTTGGCCATTATCGGAGGGATTCCAATCACTGCGATATACAAGTTTGCTCCGAAAATCAACACAGAAATGCATCATAATGGCTCCATTGTGGGCATGTTTTAAATTTATATAGAAATTCCCCTGGGGATTGCCAAAACAACGGCCGCCAAGAACCATTAAATGGCCCGGTTTGAATGGTATGGGTATATCATTGCTGCTAAACATTTCATTGGGGGAGTGGGGAATAGAGGCAGACGGTGGCCATACCATGGGATAGATTTTTCTATGATCCACTCTATTGATAAGCTTGATATCACCTTCGATTTGAATGATTCTAACATGTTGAATGAGATTTGTATGGCCAATATGTACTTTTAGCTTTTCGCTAAGACTAACGTGGAAATCTGTATCATGGACTGAAATTATAATTCTATAGGCATCACGAGGTTCACTATCCGAATTATAATAAGAATACGGATGGGAAGGTATAAATTTCCTTGGAACAGAAGCCACTGTACTAAAGCAAAGGGTATTCGAATCCGCATTAGCTGTTTTATCTTTGCTAAAGTGTATACAAAACCTAAAGGATGACAAAAGAATTATGTATTAGCAAATTTGTATAGGTACAACTTAATTATCGAAATATTATTATATTATTATATTTATTATTATGATTATGTCCATGGCATGAGCATGTAGCAAACTCGGGCAATTATTCGGTTGCCCAAAAAGTAATTGCGGATTTTTCATATAGTCGGCGTTGACAAATTTTTTCACAGCTTGTGACTCTGTAATTGCATTCTTTCTTCTTTCAGTTATCAGCTGTTACTTTTAGCTTGCTTTAGAAAAAAAGTGTAAAAAATGTATATTCGATTAAAGTTCATTCTAAGTTTTATTAAAAATGCATTTACTTTAAAAAATCCGCAATTACTTTTTGGGCAACCCATTATAACAACTTTATTAGGTTTCAGCCTCTAATCGGCAGATCGATCTATATGGGAGGTACTAGCTGACCCGGGCCCGCTCCGCTGCGCCTTCTTTTACCTTGAAATATTTATTTTCGACAATTAAAGATCTTTTAGAGAAATACCATGCTAACTTGGCTAACAGTTTAACCATATAAGTGCCTTTATCTGAATCCCATATGATCTTTATTGGTCTATGAATTTAAGTTTGGAAGTAAAGTGTACACCATTCTTAAAATACTTTATTTCAGCCCGATATTCTCTTGATATCCGATTTAGGGTTGTTTTCGGGGGTGAGGTGGTCCCCCAGACATTTGGCCATGAAAAATATCAGCATCGTGCTCTTCTTTTAAATACCATTAATTTAAACCCCATATTGCCATTGGTTTAGGGGAGTTTACACGATGAGGCGTTCCCCAAACACATGACCCCAAAAATGGGATATCAAATTCGTTTTCTAGGGGTGATGCCCTCAATACATGGTCCTACATTTGGATATCAAACTCGTATTCTACTCCCAAATACCTTTATTTGAGCGCCATATTGTGATGGTCACTAAAAAATTGCTGTAAATACGCCCGATTTAGGGGTGTTTTGGGGATTGGGGTGGTCCCCCAAACACCAAGCCCGGAAAATTTATCTGCAACGTACTCTGTTCTCATATAACTAAATATATATCATTTATTTGAACCCCATATTGCCATTGGCCTAAACATTGGATATCAAATTCGTTTTCTAATCTCATTTAAACTCCTTATTGCAAAAGTCTGCAAATATGTCCGGTTCGGGTTATTGGCCCTAAAAACTATAAAGATTTAGTTCCACTCTCTTTAAGACCCAAATTGTCTTGGTGAGCAAATACGTCCTATTTGGGGGTTGTTATGGTGGTGGGACGTCCCCTAGACAGTTGGTTCCTTATGTTGATAACAGATACGTGGTCTACTCCCAAATACCTTTAATTTGATCCCCATATTTCCATAGTCGGCAAACATGGCCGGCTTGGCGGGTGGTTTGGGGGATGGGCGGCCACTTAGTGAGTTGGTCTTGAAAATATATATCGGATTCGTATTCCACTTTAAAAATCCTCTAATTTGAGCCTCATATTGCAATAGTCAGAAAATACTTACTATTTGGGTGAGGTAGTGCCCCATAGACACTTTTCCCGAATATTGATATCAAATTCGTGCTTTACTCCCAAAGACCTTTCATTTGAGCCCCATATTGCTATGGTCGTAAATTTGTGCCCTTTGGGGGATGTTTTTGGTGAGAGGCGGCCCCACAAACACTTGGTCCCATATTTGGATATCAGATTCGAATTCTACACTTAAATACCTTTTGGTCAGTAAATAAGTACTGTTTGGGGGGGTGTTTTGGGCAAGGGGTGGACCCCCAGAAACGTGCTGCCACATTTGGATATTAGATTCGTATTCTACTCGCAAATACCTTTCATTTGAGTCCCATATTGCCATGGTCGGTAAATATCTCCGATTAAGGTGTGTTTTGGGGGCTGGGGTGGTCTCCCTAACACTTGGTCTGACAATTGGATATCAGATACGTTTTCCTATCCTAAATACCTTTCATTTGACTCCCATATTGTCGTGATTGGTCTAAATGTGTGTTTGGTAGGCTTTAGGGTGGGGCGGCCCCCCTAGGTACCCCATCCGAAATTTGGACACCAAATTTTTATTTTTAGGGTACTATATGAGAACACTGAAAATTTCGCTTAAATCGCACCACCCATCACCGAGATCTGGCGTTTCTGAAAATTAGGATAAGGGGGAGGGTCCGCCACGGGATCATTATGCACCATCTGTGAAAATTTCAAGAAAATCGGTTCGGCCGTTTTTGAGTCTATAAGGAACACACATATAAACAAACAAACACAAATTGATTTTTATATATAAGATATTTGAATACGATACGATCTGGACCATATTAGGTGCGAATTTCGGAAGGCCTAGTGCTACTCGTTTCTCCAAAACATGAACGAATCGCTCTTTATGTAGGCTATATCCAATTTGCGATTTTATTGGAAGACATAATAAAACACCTCATGCAAAATTTCAGCCAAATCGGATGAGAGGCTCAAGAAGTCAAGATCCCAGATTGGTTTATATGACAGCTATATCAGGTTTTAAACCAATTTAGACAATACTTAGCACAGTTATTGTAAGTGATAGCGCGTGCAAAGTTTCAGTCAAATCGGATGAGAATTGCCCCCTCTAGAGGCTCAAGAAGACAGACGTACGGACATTGCTAGATCGACTTGGAATGTCATGACGATCAAGATATATACCCCATAAACTTTATGGGGTCTTAGATGCATATTTCGAGGTATTTCAAACAGAATGACGAAATGAGTATACCCCCATCCTATGGTGGAAGGTATAAAAACCCAGAGATCGCAACACACAACAACCACTATGGGACGCGTTTCGTAATTTGGTAAGAATGACTCATCGGCCATATTAAGGGCCAAGACCCTATACCATAGTTGTTGGAAGTGACACCAAAATACCGCAAGTATACTTTCAGTCAAATCGGACGAGAATTGCACCCTCTAGAGGTTCAAGAAGTCAACACCCATAGAAGTCGGTTTATATGGCAGCTATAGGAAAACATGGACTGATTTGCCCCGTTTACAATCCCAACCGACCTACACTAATGAAAAGTATTCGTGTAAAATTTCAAGTGCCTAGCCTTATTCCTTCGATAGTTAGCGTGCTTTAGACAGACTAGATCGACTTAAAATGTCATGACAAGATGATACAAACAGAATGACGAAATTAGTATACCCCCATCATATGGTGGAAGGTATAAAAACCCAGAGATGCCAATGTACACCAAACACTAGTGGACGCGTTTCGTAAATGGGTTAGAATAGTTCATCGGCCATATTAGGGGTGAAGGCTTAATGGCCCATACGTTGGCATGTTGTACTTATACGGAATTTATTGCGAAAACGCCTCTATGACATACATACCCCATTAACCACGCTCGACAACCCTGTCTATTAGCTGTACTTTTCCCAAGGCATGCTGGGATGTCGAGCGTGGTAAATGTGGTATTTATATCATAGAGGCGAAATAACTTCAGTATAAGTACAACATACCAACGTACGTCCCTTGAAGCCTTCACACCTAATAAATCCTATGGGTTATTCTAACCAAATTACGAAACGCATCCTATAGTGGTTGGTGTGTGTTGCGATTTTTGGCTTTTTTTTTGGTTGCGAGTAAACAATGTCGTACATTAGGGTGTGCTCTCTAGCCACCACGCCCAAAACTTTCCATTTTATCGTGGGAGTGACATCTCTCGCCTCCTCGTGCCGCCACCTAGGGAACCCGTACCGTGCCGTGCATAAAGGTGTGCCCCCTAGCCATCAAACTGCCGTATAATAGGATGTGTCTCCTTGCCACCTCACCCGAAAACCCACTTTTATCAACGGAGTGTCCTCTCTTGCCTCCCCGTGCCGTTCCACTGTGATCCCGAACAGTAGGGGTCACACCCTAATACGCAACAGGGTGTGACTTATTACTCGAACATTCCATTAAGGAACAGGGGCAAATTTCGCACAAATCAATGAGTGCTGTCTTGTTCAAATTTTTAACCTGAATGATCCTTGTTTTTATAGTCGAGTTCGAACGCAGTGCCGCAGTGAGACACCCTTTTGGGAAGAAGTTTTTATATAGTTGCCATACCTAATGGTAAAGTACCTCTAAATGACGCCAGCATTAGGAGAGGTTCACCACCGCTGAAAATGTTGTCTGATGTTCTTACAAGCGTTCGAACCCAGGCTTTCTAGGCGTCATAGGCGGACATGCTAACCTCTGCGCTGCGGTGACCTCCGACTTCTTTTGTTTATCGTGCCCGAGTATCTCTCTGCGCAATTGGGTGAACTTCCGCATCTTCGAGCGGAATAGGGTGTTCCTCCTAGCCATCAATCAGTGCCCAACCGTATATTGGGGTGTGCCTCATGTCATACACCGGCTGTTGAACCCCAGTGCCCAACCGTCCCATGACATAAGGATAAGGGCGAAAATTGCACAGGGCACGTTACAGGGGAAATTTTATCGCCACTCCTAAATAACCCATTACGGATACCGACTGAGAAAGGATTAGAAATCGACTGCTATGCAGACTATGCTTTAGTACTTCTAAGGGGTAGCGATACGAATCAGCTATGCAGAAAGGGGAAAGGGTCTTGCAGAGGGTATATGACTGGGCTAGACCTAGGAGCCTGAATGCTAACTCACAGAAGATTGAAATCTGCCTGTTCACGAGGAAAACAAAGTTGGGCCAACATTACGCAGCCCTGTTCCACAAAAGAACGATTTTGCTAATCCAGTAGGTCAAATATTTAGGAGTGATTTTGGACAGGAATCTAAACTGGAAGTGTCGCATTCGGGAGCGTACCGATAAGGCTCAGAGATGTTGGTCTACATAGTGTAGACGGACCGTAAAGCTAATACAACAGGTTCGGAGAATATGTTGTCTTGTTATAAACGGAGCGCTGAGGACCACGCCGACTAGATCACTGGAGACTAATCTATATATCCGACCCATAGACATAGAGATTAAGTGTGCGGCTATGAGACATAAGGCGATGAGAGAGTGGACAAAGGATGAGAGCAGATCACACCACCATCGCGGTATAATCGAAACGGTGATACGAAACCTGTGTCGGAGGCCACCGTAGCGGAGAGGTTAGCATGTCCGCCTATGACGCTGAAAGCCTGGTTTCGAATACTGGCGTGCATATCAGAAAAAAAATGTCAGCGGTAGTTATCCCCTCCTAATGCTGGCGACATTTGTGAGAGAAAGAGGTGTCGCATTGCGGCACGCCGTTCGTACTCGTCTATAAAAAGGAGGCACCTTGTCATTGAGCTTAGAATTTGAATCGGACAGTGCACAGCAGTGATATGTGAGAAGTTTGCTCCAGTTCCTTAGTGGAATGTTCATGGGCAACTTTGAATTGATAGGAAACCTGAAAGGAATGGAATAATTTCTGGATCTGGTACCTGAGACGAGACTTGAGGTCGAATGCGAGGCATACGCTTGGATTGAAGGGAACTCTGGTATTGCCATCTGCAAGTTCATGCTACACGAATGAATCAAAGCTAGAGGCCATAGTGGGCCTGGGTATCCCTACGGAGAGAAAATTGGTCATATTGGGCAATAACAACCCGAACGGTAAGGTGGAGTGTAAGAAGGAGATTAACGCCTTCTTTGAGGATGGCATGATGCGCATTGTTTGAGTACCGGCTCAAAGCTGATTAAGTGGCTATGAAAGAGCAGACAATTTGGCCGTGAAGGCCAAATGATTGCCATCAAACAATTTGGTAAATCAGAAAGCCTTTCGGGATGACGAAGCCGAGTAAAGAGAGTAGGCGACGAACACAATTTGGAACAGTGAAACGAACGGTAGGATGATGTAAATCCTACGGAGAGATGAGGATATTGACAAGACAAGGATAATACTGAGGGGAAGGGGATCAGCATAGTTTTCGGTATCATAACGAGTCATAAAGGACTACGAGCCCACTAATGCAGAATTGGTGAGGCAAGTGACAGAATGTGGGGAAGATGATGAGACGCTGCAGCAGTTCCAATGGGATTGCCCGACGAAGAACACAATTTGGAACAGTGAAACGATCGGTAGGACGATGAAAATCCTACGGAGAGATGAGGATATTGACAAGACAAGGTTAATACTGAGGGGAAGGGGATCAGTATAGTTTTCGGTATCAAAACGAGACACAAAGGACTACGAGCCCACTAATGCCGAATTGGCGAGGCAAGTGATAGAATATGGGGAAGATGATGAGACGCTGCAGTAGTTCCAATGGGATTGCCCGGCTTTCGCGCCTATCAGTCATCGTCCGTGCTGGGATTGAAAGAAATCCCGGAACCTGGATCTGTTCGTTTTGCCAGAAACGCCTCCATCATCGGTCGGTGTCGGTGAGGTGTAACCTGTGCTTGGAGTGGATACATTTCCGATCTTGCACTGGCCTTATATCATTCACACTGAATATGTTGCAAGGTTAGGTTAAGTTTAAGTGGCAGTCTGCCATCAGACTCACTTAGACGTTTTCGTCCATTGTGATACCACAGGAACAGAAGAATGAAGATGCCTTCTAGTTCCTACCGTTGCACCATCCAGACCGCTTTAAAAAGCCCAATAACTTTCTAATGTTCACATTCGCTGAATCAGACAGGTTCTCAAAGAAATGAGAACCTAAAGTGGAATTCCAAATAACTGCTAGTGCGCGACACACACAGAAGGTTCTTCTTTCTCGATGTCCTCAAAGCTTTTGCAAAAGTCGTTGCTGCCAACCTTCAGTCTGTCAGCATATTTTCCCGATTAGACAGTGACCTGTCATGACGGACACAGTTCGAGCCAATGACACCAAAGCAGTCGACCTCTTCAAGTCTAGATTAGGCCACATAGTTTTGGTATGCTCACAGCCCACTCTTTGCGACTATCTATCATTCGTTGTCCTTTGGGCCTGGTCCTGGTCCTGCCGCAAGGTACTGTGCGAACATAGCAGTGGGTCACAAGCGTCGTCTTTGTCGTCTTTTGCCTCCTCGACGTCCGACTATGTTTCCCCCCCCCCCCGACCTCACTCGTGCAGCAATACACGCAGCAACATCCCTGCCCCAGGTCTGTGACGGTATGTGTATCATTTTTGCAATTGAATTGTAACGGTCTCCGAGGCAAGAACGATGAGATAGTGGATTTTATGAGTCGGGAGAACATATTGGTTGCAGCGATCGCGGGGACAAAGCTGACTAACACATGCAGATTACACAGTTGTCACGGATACAATGAGCTATGTAAGAATCGCTTAAGTAATGGAGGTGGGGGGATTGGCCTTCGCGATACACCATTCCGAGCAGTATAGGCCCATTTCTCCTGCGCCTCGCGCCAGTGACCCCTACATGGACTGCATGGGGATAGCAGTCAGGTCCGGTACTGCCAAGCTAGAGCAATACAATGTGTACATACCACCGGTTTATAGTTGTGACCCAATTAATGGTTAGGCCTACAAGTCCGTTATAGGAGACTTTAATGCGCATCATATTTAATGGCATTCTCCCCTATGTAACGCCCATAAATGGGCATAGCTTTGGCAGAGAAGATTGAAGGCTTCACGTTTTTCACAGTGAATGAAGATGTCCCACTGGGATTAAGAGGAGGTAAAGCTGCTCGCCAGCCATTTCCATTGTATCCCCTGATCTCCTGAGTGACATATCTTGGCAAGCCGTCATTTCTTTGCAATCAGACAAACTTCCTATAATTCTCACCATCGATCGACCATCCGACTTCATAACCTCTGAGCGCCGGACGTTTAGCAATTAGAAACGCAGCGGCCCCCGCGCCCCTGTAGCCGAGTTGGTAGCGTGCTTGGATTACCAGTTCAGGGGTCGTGGGTTCGATTTCCGCCAGAAGCCTTGGTCTGTTGCTACTGTGGTGTCAAAATGGACCTAAAATTGTCTAAGCGATTCTATAAAGGACTGCCACTCTTACCTAACCTTACGCATCAGCCGATCGGATAGGCCAAGTGCGACCAAATTTCCCGTCGTTGTACGGACCCTACACTAGAATCAGCGAGCTGAGTCTGGAAATAAACAAGGTAGTCGGCGAACATAGGCGGAATTTGAGGCTGGAAAACTTGGAGCAATGCTACTTAGATACCGGTTTAGGCAAGCTGTGGTATACTGTTAAGTCACTCTCGAACGCCGGTACACGGGATAACAGGGCCTCAGTTACTTATGGAGACGTAACCGTGACCGTGATCCGAAGAGATGCGCCAGGTTGTTTAACCGTCAATTTATTGTGCATCCCAAGAGTGACAGGGCTAGGAGCAGAGGAATTTATCGTATCCGTGGTCTCCTAGCCGATGGATAGCCATCATCCGAAGCGTTGGGCCCGGACGGTATCTCTAGACTGATGCTGAAGAATCTGGATCGACCTGAATTTGAGTACCTTGCAACAGTCCTCAACCTGTCTTTGAGCTCTCTTATAGTTTCCGATATCTGGAAGATGGGCTAAGTGATCTCGATACTGAAGCCTTCAATTTATTGTGCATCCCTAGAGTGACAGGGCTAGGAGGAGAGCCATTCGCCGTATCCGTGGTCTCCTAGCCGTTGGACAGCCATAACAATTTGTCATGGGCGAAGTTATAATTGTCATCCGTGGCACCAAATTATACGGTATCTCTACACTGATGCTGAAGAATCTGGATCTACCTGTAATTGAGTTCCTTACTACTGTCCTTAACCTGTCTTTGAATACTCTTATAGTTCGCGATGTCTGGAAGATAGGCAGAGTGATCCCGCTGCTGAAGCCGGGAAAGGACTCGAGTAGGTGATCCCGCTGCTGAAGTCGGGAAAGGACTCCATTTTGGGGGAGTTGTACAATCCAATCTCCCTTCTTTCACCAGTAACCAAGACGCTTGAGGCGCTACTCCTCCCAAGCCTCGTAGGGGAATTTCCATTGGTCGAGCATCAGCATGGACTTGGAAAACTGCATAGCACAACAACTGCTTTGCATGCCATCACCGCCGTGGCTTCAATCAACCCAGGCCATGTGATAGTACGGTCCTCGTCCTCGTGGTACTGGATGTATCGAAGGCCTTTCGACATGTTCACCAAACTATGTGAGGACATCGCCAATACGTCACTCTAGCCAGGCCTGAAACGCTGGATCGCTTATTATATGTGTGATCGCCAGTCTTTTGTGGAATTTAGGGATAAGAAGTCGAAGCAATATATGGTGAAACAGGGAGTACCCCCAGGGCGGAGTGATATCTGCGGCGCTGTTTAACCTTTATCCACCCTCAATTTTTAAAGGCTGATTACAATAGACGGAAGACTCACAGACGTTGTAAAAACACCGTGGTGGGCCTGGGCCAAATGGTATCTTGACAAAATTATTCGCTGTTGTTCTGTCTTAAGGGAAATCCTTTAGTATGGTCTAAATAAGTGCTAACTGCTTTCTTTTGGAAGATACCAGGTAATGCTGGAGGAAGTAGCATTTTTGATCAAATGATTTCTATTCATCTGTCTGTCGGTCTGCCAATCAGTCTTTCTGTCCTTCAGACAGTCAGTATGTTCTTCTCTCCCTCTGTCTGACTATTAGTCTGTCTGTGCGTCCTTCTCTTTCTGTGTCCGTCTGTCTTACTGTCCGTCCATCTGTATGCCTGGTTCACTCTTTATTAATCTGTCTGTCTGCTGTCTTTCCATCTGTCCGGTCTATTTGTCGAAAACTCCAAACTTTTCAACCTCTTTGTCTGGCTAACTTTCTGTCTCACTGTCAGTCCCTCTGCTGTCCTTCCGTCTAGCCATCCTTCAGGCCATTTGTCGAAAGCTCAGTGCAGTCTGAGCTCGTAGCTACCTTGCAAAATTCCGAACCGGATTCTTATTTCGACTTTGGCTACAAAATCTCGTTTCTAGTCAGCTCGGCAGTTCTGGCAAAGACTATCATTAACGGCTATTCTTATAACATACAAACAGAATGACGAAATTAGTATACGCCATATCCTAAAGGGGCAAAGGGTATAAAAATTAGAGATTGGCCATCAATCACTTCCACTCATATGCTAATTGTATATCGAATTATTTTTTATGCTTACTTTTTAAAATGTTTCGTCGGTTCAACTACGATGTCGAAATAATGTCCATTTTGCAAGGGCTCAGCCAAAATTCCCTTAAACTCTGTGACCAATTCCTCCATTTTGGGTAAAAGGTTTTGTTGTCGTTTTGTTTAACACAATTTAGAATGCGAACTGTGAGTTAAGCTTCTAAAGTTTTTAAAATTTATAGAAAAATGCAATTGTTGATAACACTTGGTACAATAATGCTCAAAATTATAGCACACTTTTTTCTCCATATGGAAGCTATAAGATTTTAACGCTTAATCGAGACCTACATAGTTAAAGGGGACAAACAAGATGTGTTTTGATAAGCTTAGTATAAGTTCTGGTATTTTATATTAAAATTCTCCCCTCTATGCCCAGGATGACGACAAACAAATCAACATTCAGAGTAGACTGCTAATAGTGTCATTGCTGCCGGACCGCATATGTGAAATTAATTAGAATTTGTTTTCTTTTGTGGTATTAATGGCCTTTGATATTTGTTATCATAATCAGTTGCATATGCCCTTGACCATTACAATAACAATAAGTAGTTCAACCACATGACATTCGTTCAAATGAATTTGTATTGGTTGCCAACCAGAAATCCAATGTATAACAATTAAAAATGTGTTAAGTTCTGCCGTCCGCCGTGTGTGGGTGTTGTAGGGCATGAGCGAACTTTACCTGCCAAATTTCAATCGAATCGGACAAAAATTGTAGTCCATTCTGATAAGAATTACGCCTTGTAGGGGCTCAAGAAGCATAATCGGGGGATCTGTTTATATGGGAGCTGTATCAGGCTATCGATCGATTAAGAAGCCGTTCTACAAAAATTTAGCCAAATCAGGTAAGAATTGCGCCCTCTAGAGGCTTTAGAAGTCAAGATACTAAATTGGTTTATATGGCAGCTATATGGGGTATGTACATATTTGAACCAATCTTAGCAAAGTTTTTGAAAGTCACAACACAACATTTCATGCAAAATTTCAGCCAAAACGGATGAGATTAGCGCCCTCTAGGGGCTCAAGAAGTCAAGATCCAAGATCGGTGTATATTGCGATTCGAACCATATTTGGCGCACTTATTGGAAGACACAACCCAACACTTCATGCAAAATTTCAGCCAAATTTGGATGAGAATTGCGCCCTCTAGAGGCTTAAGAAGTCAAGATACCAATTTGGTTTATATGGCTGCTGTATCGGGTTAGGTATCGATTTGAACCAATCTTATCATAGTTTTTGAAAGTCATAACACATGCAAAATTTCAGCCAAATCGGATGAGATTAGCGCCCTCTAGTGGCTCAAGAAGTCAAGATCCAAGATCGTTTTATATGGCAGCTATATCTGGTTATGAACCGATTTGAACCATACTAAGCACAGTTTTTAGAAGTCATAACACAACACTTCATGCAAAATTTCAGCCAAAACGTATGAGATTAGCGCCCTCTAGTGTCTCAAGTAGTCAACACCCAAGATCGGTTTATATGGCAAATATATTAGGTTGTGAACCGATTCGAACCATATTTGGCGCAATTGTTGGAAGACAGAACACAACACTTCATGCAAAATTTCAGCCAAAACGGATGAGATTAGCGCCCTCTAGTGGCTCAAGAAGTCAAGATCCAAGATCGGTGTATATTGCAGATATATTAGGTTATGAACCGATTTGAACCATATTTGGCGCAATTATTGGAAGACACAACCCAACACTTCATGCAAAATTTCAGCCAAATTTGGATGAGAATTGCGCCCTCTAGAGGCTTAAGAAGTCAAGATACCAATTTGGTTTATATGACTGCTATATCGGGTTATGTACCGATTTGATCCAATCTTATCATAGTTTTTGAAAGTCATAACACATGCAAAATTCCAGCCAAATCGGATGAGATTAGCGCCCTCTAGTGGCTCAAGATGTCAAGATCCAAGATCGGTGTATATTGCAGATATATTAGGTTATGAACCGATTCGAACCATATTTGGCGCAATTATTGGAAGACACAACCCAACACTTCATGCAAAATTTCAGCCAAATTTGGATGAGTATTGCGCCCTCTAGAGGCTCAAGAAGTCAAGATCCAAGATCGGTTTATATGGCAAATATATCTGGTTATGGACCGATTTGAACCATACTAAGCACAGTTTTTGGAAGTTATAACACAACACTTCATGCAAAATTTCAACCAAATCGGATGAGATTAGCGCCCTCTAGTGGCTCAAGAAGTCAAGATCCAAAATCGGTTTATATGGCTGATATATTAGGTTATGAACCGATTCGAACCATATTTGGCGCAATTGTTGGAAGACACAACCCAACACTTCATGCTAAACAACAGGCAAATTTGGATGAGAATTGCGCCCTCTAGAGGCTTCAGAAATCAAGATGCCAGATTGGTTTATATGGCAGAGGGAGTCCCACACACCGTAAAACCACTAAACAAAACACTTGTACCGCTTTGGGCAATATGGGTATCAAGTGAAAGGTATTTAAAAGAAGAGTACACATCTGATATAAAAATGTCTTCCTTGGTGCCTGAAGGGCCTTCCCATCCCCCAAAAGCCCCCAGTAGAATATATTTACCGGTACTCTTCGACCCTCCCCAGTTACCCCCAAAAACACCACCCAAAATCAAAAGTAGACCAATAAGGACAATATGGGTATCAAATAAAAGGTATTGAAGAGTAGAATGTGAATATGGTATTAAAAATTGAGTCCAAGTATCCAGGAAGTCACCTTAATCCAAAAACTCCTCCAAGCAGACAAATTAAATCAATTTGGGGCTCAAATGAAAGGTATTCGGTAGTAGATTGCGAACATGACATAAAAATTTAAGTTTAGGTCTAGGTGGCGCTTTTTCTCCAAAAAATACGTAAAATAGGTTCATTGACCCATTATGACAACATGGGAATCAAATGGAATGTATTTGAGAGTAAAAACGAATCTGATATCCTATTTTGGAGCTAAGCACTGCCTATACTAAACTTCATTTCCGACTACGGCAGTATGAAGCTCAAATCCACGGTACTTAGGTGTAAAAAACGAATTTGATATCTATTCGCAGGGCAAAGTGCCAGTAGTCGCCCTATCCCCAAACCACCCTCCAAAGGGTTCACATTTACGGACCATGGCAATATGGGGCTCAAATTAAAAGGATTTGGGAGTGAAGTACAAATTTAATATCGACCATTTCAAAAAAAAAACAGATCTCGGAATCACCTAAAACTAAACGTCATTGTTGGGGTCGGGGGCCACCCAAAACCAGGCAAATGGATATATAGACCAATCAGGACAATGTAGGGCTCAAAAGGAAAGTGCTTGAGACAAAAAAAAAAACGAATATGATATCCAATTGAAGAGCCATGTGTTTCGCTCTAAAACACATTAAAGCTGTTTGGGAGTAGAGTACGAAATTGATACTCATTTTTGGGACAAAGACCCTGGGGTCAGCACCGCCCTATAACAGAACTTATTTACCAATCATGACAATATGGGGCTCGTATAAAATATATTTACAAGTGGATCACGAAGTTTATATTTACTTTAAGGGCCAAGTGTCTGGAAGGCCATCGCTCTCCCAAAATATTTACCAAAGTTGTAATAAAGGACTCAAAAGGAAGGCTTTTGGGTGTGGAGTAAAATTTTGCCCATGAACCGAGCAGGGGCAACCTTCAATGAGTGCTTTCCGTTTCAAATTTAAACTCAATGATAAAGGACATTTTTTTATAGCGAAGACCGTATGGCGTGACGCAGTGCGACAACTCTTTGGGGAGAAATTACAAGCCCATGCATGAGGGTATAACCACCGCATTAAATTTTCATACCCTCCACCATAGGATGGGGGTATACTAATTTCGGAGTAATGCTGGCCGCTTGAAATTTTGCACAAGTACTTTTTATTAGTGTAGGTCGGTTGGGATTGTAAATGGGCCAATGTTTTGATATAGTTGCCATATAATCCGATCTTGGGTATTGACCTCTTGAGCCTCTAGAGGGCGCAATTCTTATCCGATTTGACTGAAATTTTGCACGTAGTGTTTTGGTACTTCCAATAACAGTGTTAAGTATAATTCAAATCGGTTGATAATCTGGTATAGCTGTCATATAAACCGATCTTGGATCTTGACTTCTTGAGCCAATAGAGCGCGCAATTCTCATCCCAATTGGCTGAAATTTTGAATGAGGTGTTTTGTTATGACTTCCAATAATAACTGTAGGTTTGGCGCAAATCAGTACATAACCTGATATAGCTGCCATATAAACCGATCTGGGATCTTGAGTTCTTGAACCTCTAGAGAGCGCAATTCTCATCCGATTTGGCACAGATTTTGTGCAATGGCTTTTCTCATACGTGTCTAATATGGTCTGAATCGATTAATAGCTTGATACAGCTCCCATGTAAACTGATCTCCCGATTTTGCTTTTTGAGCCCCTAATTGGACTATAACTTGCTAATAGATTCTACTCCTCCACCGTCCATATTCATTATTCTTTGTTTGCCTAAAAAGAGATACTGCGCAAAGAACTCGATGTATGCGATCCATAGTGGAGGGTATATAAGATTCGGCCCGGCCGAACTTAGCACGCTCTTACTTGTTTTCGATGTTCTCGCCAGAATTCGAACGCAAGGATTCAGCGGACATGGGCTATAGTGGCACGAATTCGGCGTCTACATTCAAGGCGAAGTGTACCCACCCTAAAAAGGCATTAAAGAGTTAAAGAAGGCACAGCGGAGCGGGCCCGGGTTAGCTAGTTTATTATAAACAAGTAAAAAGGCGTTAAGTTCGGCCGGGCCGAACTTTGGATACCCACCACCTCGGGTATATATGTAAACCGCCTTTCATCAAAATTCGGTGAAAAATTCATAACTTATGTCCCATATCAGTTATATTAAAACATGTTCCGATTTGGACCAAATACTAATAAGTACAGTAGATATATCTAAAAATAAACCGATCTGAACCATATACGACACGGATGTCGAAAAGCCTAACATAACACTTTGTCAAATTTCAGTGATATCGGATTATAAATGCGAATTTTATGGGGCCAAGACTTTAAATCGAGATATCGGTTTACATGGCAGCTATATCTAAATCTGGACCGATATGGGCCAAGTTGTATAAAAATGTCGAAGAGCCTACTTAAAGCACTGTCCCAAATTTGAGCGAAATCGGACAATAAATGCCTCTTTTATAGGCCCAAAACCTTAAATCGAGAGATCGGTCTATATGGCAGCTATATTCAAATCTAGACCGATCTGGGCAAAATTGAAGAAGGACGTCGAAGAGCCTAACTAAACTCACTGTCTCAAATTTCAGCGACATCAGACAATAAATGCGTCTTTTATGGCCTCAAAACCTAAAACCTAGATATTGGTCTATATGGCAGCTATATCCAAATCTGAACCGATCTGGGCCAAATTGAAGACAGATGTCGAAGGGACTAAGACAACTCACTGTCCCAAACTTCAGGAAAATCGTATAATAAATGTGGCTTTTATTGGCTTAAGACCCGAAATCGGAGGATCGGTCTATATGGCAGCTATATCCAAATCTGGACCGATCTACGCAAAATTAACGAAGGAAGTCGACGGGCCTAACATTACTCCCTGTCCCAAATTTCAGCAAAATCGGATAATATATGTGGCTTTTATGGGCTTAAGACCCTAAATCGGAGGATCGGTCTATATGGCAGCTATATCCAAGTGTGGACCGATTTGAGCCAAATTGACGAAGAATGTCGAAGGGCCTAACATAACTCACTGTCCCGAATTTCAGCAATATCGGATAATAAATGTGGCTTCTATGGGTCTAAGACCCTAAATCGGAGGATCGGTCTGTATGGCAGCTATATCTAAATCTGAAACGATCTGAGCCATATTGACGGAAGATGTCGAAGGGCCTAACATAAATCCCTGTCCCAAATTTCAGAGAAATCGGAAAATAAATGTGGCTTTTATGGGCCTTAGACCCTAAATCGGAGGATCGGTCTATAGGGCAGCTATATCCAAAACTGGACCGATCTGAGCCAAATTGACGAAGGATATCAATGGGCCTAACACAATTCACTGTCCCGAATTTCATCAAAATCGGATAATAAATATGGCTTTTGTGGGCCTAAGACCCTAAATCGGAGGATCGGTCTATATGGCAGCTATATCCAAATCTGTACCGATCTGGTCCAAATTAACGAAGGAAGTTGGAGGGCCTAACATAAATCCCTGTCCCAAATTTCAGCTAAATCGGATAATAAATATGGCTTTTATGGGCCTAAGACCCTAAATGGGAAGATCGGTCTATAGGGCAGCTATATCCAAATCTGTACCGATCTGGTCCAAATTAACGAAGGAAGTTGGAGGGCCTAACATAAATCCCTGTCCCAAATTTCAGCAATATCGGATAAAAAATGTGGCTTCTATGGGCCTAAGACCCTAAATCGGAGGATCGGTCTATATGGCAGCTATATCCAAATCTTGACCGATCTGGTCCAAATTAACGAAGGAAGTTGGAGGGCCTAACATAAATCCCTGTCCCAAATTTCAGCGAAATCGGATAATAAATGTGGCTTTTATGGGCCTAAGACCCTAAATCGGCGGACCGGTCTATATGGGGGCTATATCAAGATATAGTCCGATATAGCCCATCTTCGAACTTAACCTGCTTATGGACAAAAAAAGAATCTGTGCAAAATTTCAGCTCAATATCTCTATTTTTAAAGACTGCAGCGTGATTTCAACAGACAGACGGACGGACATGTCTAGATCGTCTTAGATTTTTATGCTGATCAAGAATATATATACTTTATAGGGTCGGAAATGGATATCCCGATGTGTTGCAAACGGAATGACAAAATGAATATACCCCCATCCTTCGGTGGTGGGTATAAAAACGATGATTAATGTACACATGGTGTTGGGTATCCAAAGTTCGGCACTTCGTTGGTGTTAAACTTTGTTTTTTCTATTTTAATCAACAGTTAATCTACAATTTTGTTCCAAAAAAAAAGATCACTATCTCAAAAACATTTTTCTTGTTTCCTTAGTTTTACGTTTCTTAAGGCCAACATCTAAAAGCAACTCCATTAGTAGCACCATACAGCTTAAACCCCATCCACATGCCACCAGTATCCAAAGCCAAAGAAAATCTTCCACCTTTAGAATTCTTGATCTCTTCTGGGGATTCGGATCATGCAATGGCACCTGTTGTAGACGACACATGTCCCTATAGGTTTGCGCCTGCCAAGCTTGCAATAAACCCGCATCATGGACAATGTGTATGAGATGATTGAGGGGTTCTTTGTACGGTGAATTCTGCTGCAAATTAATGCCCCACATTAACATCTGCTCCAATACCAAACCAGGGGGTGTATGGAAAACTTTTCGTTGAAAATATTGCTGTCTGCGATCGTAGATATTCCAGATGTCGGTTAGTATGAAATAACCATATGAAGTATTTAGATTTTGACGCAAACTCAAAAATTGTTCCATGCTATGGGCAAAGCTGACTATGTTTCGGTTCTTGTTAATCCATTCGTGTAAAAGGGCAACATCGGAGGGCTCTAGGATAATTTTCACCGATGTCTGCTCAAGGTCTTGGTAGGTTTTAATCTCCTGGTGATGAGGCGGCAAGGCCAAATGACTATTAACTTCAGAAGAGAAACGTGTGGCTGCATAAAGGCCAGCAAGGCTTATGAAACAGTAAAAAATCCTTAGTCCTTGAAGGTATTTCAAGCGTAAGGGGGCATAAAATGCTTGCCCCAAAACTCCGGGCAAGACATGACAATTGATAATAGAATCCAAACAATGCCAAATGCCCTCAAATAGATAATCGATAAAGGCATGTAGGGCTGATAAAATCAAGGAGCCCATAAGGATTAAGGCAAAGAAGTAGCCATTGAGTAGCAGGTCAGCAAATACCTCCCCCATGGTTAATTGCCGGGCTATGGGTACCATTACACGCAGCTCATTCACCTCAATGGCATCAGACATGTTCTGCCATGATTGAAGGGAGCCGGCATTTAAAGACATGGGAATATCCAAGAGTCCAGCTTCAACCATTTTGGCTATAACTTTGAAATGCTTGGTGTTACCCAATTCCAGGGGTTGATACATCTCCAAATGGGCATGGTAGTATTGGGCAAAGAGTTTAACCAAATGACCAATATTGCCAGCTATCTGCAGTTGACCCTGATTGTCAGGAAAAACTAAAGAATTGGGAGGAAATTGATCAGGATAGGTTAACAATGTTTTGTTGCCCATATCTAGCCAATGGCGAGGAAATAATTTAAAGTCATTTTGTTGATGATGCTGAGTTGGCAAATTCCTTAATTGCCAATGATACAAGGGATAAGGCTTGAGCATGTAGTAGACATCCCCTGACTTTGTAGAGTTGATAAGGCCCCCATCATAAAAGCTGAGTATGACATTGGTCATTTTATATTTTTCACATATAGACAAAATCTCTTCTCCAAGTTGGCCATTCCCCGGTGGGTATGTTAAGGCCAACAATAAAATTCTGCTATGGCGCATATTGTTCAAGATTTTGGCTGCCACAGATAACAAAACACAGTTATCAATGTCTCTTAGTATTACCACAGTTAGAATTTCAGAATTGAAATGTTGCACATACTGCAATTCCTGATACTTGGCCATAAGCAGTTTGGGTATATCGGCGTTTTGGTATTTGTAGAAAATTTCCAAATTTCCATCATAATATTTTTGATCCTTTACCAAAAGCATTGCATCAAATCTCTTCTCCTTTTGTATATGATTCAGTATAGCTTCATAATATCTCTGGTCTTTGCTGTTTAAAACACCCAAATGTTGGCTTAAATAGTTCTGGTTAGTCTGGCTGATGAAGGATACGACCACTAAGGCTGCTATAAAAGCACCCACACTATGGAAAACTTGACACATGACTGTTTGAACAGCATGAAAGTTTAAATGAACTTATTGAAGAAAAAGTTTTCCAAGACCATGGGGTTGTTATTCTAATAGCATGTTTAGTATGTTGGTATTTGCCCTAATTGTTACAGCAAATACTAGATAAGCAATCTAACTAGATTTAAATATAAGCAAACAAGTAAAAAAAGGCAAAAATTGGACTGGGTCGACTATATGATCCTCTTCGCCTATTCCTTAGGTAAAAAGTGGTCAGTACCTCTATGTGGACGCTGAACCGAATTTGATGGACTTCGGCACAGGTTTTCAGTTGACTAATAACAAGTAATAAGGCGTTAAGTTCGGCCGGGTCGAACTTTGAATACCTACCACCTCGTAAACCACGTCGGTGAAAAATGCAAACCTTATATCCCATAGCAGCTATATCGAAATATATTGGATTTGGACCAAATACCAATGATTGTTCAATGTTGTATAACAAAATCCTCTTTCTTTATTTCTTTAATTGTCTATGACAGAATATTTGTTCGACTAGCCGAGCGTCGAATAGCATTCGAAGCGCCTCGATCTTCTGCGTTTATTCTAAAATCTCTGACACCAAGTTTCGAGGTGTCTCCCACCACTTGATCTTTCCATCGGGCTTTCGGTCTTCCCGGTTTGCGTGTACCACCGTGTTTGCCTTCAAAAGACTACATTGCTGGAAATATGCCTTATTTCGTGACTCCATTTAATAATTTATTTGATAGTTAATTTATTAACTATCGTTTTAAAATCTTTGTTTATACAAAATAGCATACAAACAACTCCAATAATAGTGTCAGAAAGCTTATTATCCATCCGCATGCCACCAGCACCCAAAGCCAAAAGAAATCATTCACCTTCAGTATCCTGGAAGGTCTCTCCGGACTGGGATCATTTAAAGGAACCAGCTGCAGCTTTACCATATCCCTGTAGGTAAAGGCCTGCCATGCAAGGATCAACCCCGTATCTTGGGCTATATGAATGAGACGATTCAGGGGCTCTCTGTAAGGTGAGTTATGCTGTAACTCTATACCCCATAACATCATATCATTGAGCATCATTGCAGGGGGTGTATGAAAAACCTTTCGTCGAAAATACTGTTGCCTCTGATTATAGATATTCCAAATGCCTGTTTGTATGACATAGCCAAAGGAGGTATTCAGATTTTGTCTCAACATTAGAAACTGTGTTACATTTGGAGTAATGGTCACAATTTTCGCATTCCTTTGCACCCATGAATTCATAAGCTTGGCATCTGAAGATTCCAGTAGAATATTTACCTTGGCATATTGAAGATCGCTTAAGTTGTTAATTTGAGGTTGATAGGGAGGTGAGGCAAAGAGACTTTTAACTTCGGCCGAAAATTGTGTAGAGATATAGAGGCCCACCAGGCCTATAAAGAAATGAAATATTTTTAATCCCTGTAAATGATTGAGGCCTAGAGAAGGGCTAACAAAAGTCTGACCCAAAATGCCCGGCAGCACATGGCAGTTGATAATGAAATCCACGAAATGCCAAATTCCCTTAAACAGATAATCGATGACTGTGTAAATGACAGATAATATCAAAGAACAAACGGTGATGATGGCGAAAAAGTAACCATTCAGCAGCAGGGCAAACACCTCTTCTATAGACATCTGTGATGATAGCGGTACCATCAGCATGACTTCATTTACCTCTACGACATCGGACATATCAAGCCAGGTGACAATTTTACCTCCATTTATGGACATGGGTATCTCGATGAGACCTTCTTCAACCATTTGGGCCATAACTTTGAAATGCACTACTTTACCCACTTCCAAGGGTTGATACATCTGCAAATGGCAGTTGTAGTGATCAGCGAATAGCATAATCAGATGAGCTATATAACCACTGAGATGTATTTGTCCTTGATCATTCCTGAAGGCTATGGTGTTGGGGGGGAACTGATCAGGATAGCTAAGTAGGGTCTTATTGCTCATATTACGCCAATGGGGAGGAAAGAATATATTTTCCATTGAATGGCGTTGGAAAGCCATCAACTGCCAATGGTATTGAGGATAGGGTTGTAAAATATAATAGTGATCTAAAGTCTGGAAACTCATGACAACACTGGTCATTTTATGCAGCTCCAATAAATGCAAAAGTTGCTGCTTAACATTTTCTGTTTCCGTGGTATTAGAGGCTAATATGAAAACTCTGCTTTGCCTCATATTATCCAAGGTCTTGGCTGCGGCTGTCAGCCTTGAATCTCTAGCCGTTGAGTTGTTGTCGCTCATCATCATTATAACTGTGAGTATTTCCGCATTGTAATGACTCCTATAATGCCATAAAGAGTTGTTTGTCATTATGACTTTAGGCATAGAACTACTTTTGTAATGTAAGAAGATATCCTCAAGTTGTTCTCTAGCAATGGATTCCATATGATGATGTTGTGTTGTCCACAATAGAATTGCCTCAAATGGTTTCTCCTGCTCCATCTCTTGAAGTATTGATTCGAGGTATTTGGCAAGTTGCTCATTTGGTGATTCCAAGCTCTTTAATATGTGAGTCTGTATGGTGCAATTTCCAAAGTATAGCACTTGCAACGCTATCACATAAGCCACCAATCTATTCAAGTTTCGATACATGACTAATAGGGTTAACACATGACCATTGGGTTAGGTCCTGCCTAAGTGATGTGAAAAGAATAATGAGTTATTTTACAGAGAGATTATCCATCGATGTGCCCTGTTGAAAGGTTTGAGGTCAATTAGCCCTAAAAATTGGACATTTGTCTAAACAATGCAAGTCATGTTAGTAAATGAATAAAATGTTTATATTTTTATCACCAATTGCTAGTCCCTAGGCCAAGTAGTTAACGAAAGGGTTTTTTTAGTTATTCTATTGAAATATGATCATTCATAAGTTTCGGTATGGTTTTTGAAAAACTTTGGCGGTCTTCAGAGGGTTGGTAAATGCCAAATTGGGGTATTTACTTACTTTAACTGTGGTATGTAGTAACGCCTTTGAGCTTAAACTGGTCATCAGTGCTATAACAAGCAGGAAGGTAAGAATACGAAGTCTTGGAGTGCACGAAGAAGATTAACGCCTTCTCTGAGTATGGTTCCGCATCCGCATTGTTGCGGTGTTGAGCCATAACTGAGAAAGAGGAAATGAAAGCGCAGACGATTCATGGTGACCCAATCTGTGGCAGCCCTTAACGAAAGCGACGAAAACGCTTGTAGCACTGTGAAACAATGAAAAGGTCGGTAGGATGACGAAAATCTTATGAGAAGATTCGGGTCGTCAGATAACAAAGAAAGGAAGTACGAAGTAGATCAGTATAGCTTTCGGTAACATTAGGGGACACATGGGACTAAAAGTGCCTTTATATAGAACTAGCTGAACCGGGCCCGCACCGCTGCGCCTTCTTTCACTCTCTTATGTTATCTGAGCCCTATACTGGCTCGGTCGGGAATAAGTTCTGTTTGGGGGTACTGGTACGGCCTTTCAGATATTTCGCCCCAATGTGGATATCATACTGGTGCTCTACTCCCAAATTTCTTTCATTTAACCCTTACATTGCTATTGTCGGTAAATATGGTCGGTAAATATGTCCGGTATGGAGGTTTTTTTGGGAATGTGGTGCACCAGATTCTTGTCCTAGTCTCAAATACCTTTCATTTGAAACCTCGTTTGATATTAAATGGTTCGGAGAGATTCTTTCCCATTCTTACTGAGGACGCGTATCAGCAAGTGTCATCTGGCAGAGTCTTATTTATTTTGCAGGTATACCAAACTCAATCTGATGCATACGCCTTATCAGCGTGTCGCCTCCGGTCTTAAATAGTTCAGCTGGTAACTCGTCGGCTCCTGCTGCCTTGTTGTTCTTTAGTCGGGTCGCTGCTACTTGGACCTCATTCTGACTAGGAGGTTAACATTCTATACCATCATCAGGGATTGGTTCTGCGGTATCCTCTTCGCCGCCAACGTCAGACACTAGCAGTTGGGTAAAATGTTCCTTCCATATCCTCAGCATGTTATCTGTGTCAGTTACCAGATTTCCTTCTTTGTCTCACCAGGAGAATATGCACCAAAGCCATCGATTTGATGTTTAATTCTTTGGTAGAATTGCCCGACTTCATTCTGACTCCTGTACATCACAATTCGCTCACACTTACGTTTTTCCATTTCCTTTCCTTTCTTTCTCTGCGGAATAGACGTTTCTCCTCTCTCTTTTTCTCCCGATACCTCTCCTTCATCTGGCGCGTTGCTACTGATTGCAATGACACTCTTGGTCGTACCATGGGTTTCCTGGAGGATGCTTCCGGTACCCTAGTACGGATTTCGCGGCATTTTCCATGGAGTGGGCAATAGTTTGCTACTGCGCTATTATATCATCCGAAGAAGGAGTGCTTTCATCAAGCAGTTGGGTGAGTCGAGTAGAGTATGCCGCTGCCATTTGTTGTGTCTGCAGCTTTTCAATGTCCAGTTTCCGTGCAGTGTCAGATCGTACTTTCCTCGCTATGTTCAAACGGGTGCGAACCTTTGCTGCAACAAGGTAATGATCCGAATCTATATTCGCTCCTTCCTATATGGCTTCCATCTATCACAACGTGATCAATTTGGTTTCTCGTGTTTTGATCGGGTGACAGTCATGTGGCTTTGTGAATATTTTTATGGTGAAATCTGGTGCTATTAACTACCATGTTTTTTTGCCGCGGCGAAATCTATCAGCCTCAACCAATTACTGGACGTTATCTCGTGGAAGCTAAACTTTCCGACTGTTGGACCAAAAATGACTTCCTTCCCTATCTTCGCATTAAAATCTCCCAGAACGATTTTAATATTATGGGTGGGCAGCGGTCATATTCTCTCTCTAGGCGCTCGTAGAAAATATCCTTGGTCTGCTCGTCTTAGTTTTCCTTCGGGTCAAGGGCACAAATATGGCTGATGTTGAAAAATTTGGCTTTTATGCGGATTGTGGCTAGCCTCTCTTCCACCGGAGTAAAGCTGGAGACAAGGTGTTTCAGTCTCCGACTAACCACAAATCCACAGCCAAATTCACGCCTTGTGTTATGGCAGCTATAGTATAGTTCGTCACCGTTTGGTGTTGTAGTGACTCCATTCCCAGTCCATCGCACTTCCTGTAAGGCGGTTATATCTGCCTTGTACTTCTCTAATACATCCGTCAGCACGTATACTACACCTGCTCTATAAAGAGTGCGGACATTCCAAGTGCAGATCGGCAAATAATTGTCCTTTTTTTGTTTGGGTGGGTCGTCAACGTTTTGGGGGTCCGTTTTTACTATTCCTTTGTTTCTCATATTAGTTCTCAGCTTTCCGTGGCGGGTAACTGGTCCAGCGCCTCAACGTATCCCTCATTGTGGCGAGCCGCTTGCTCCAAGATCCGACGCTCGCCTCTAGTCCCCACTAACCTAGGAGACGCTGATGTTGGCCATTGGTTATTTGAAGGCGCCAAAAACTCGCCTTGTCATCTTGAGTATCATTGGCACTCCGCATTTAATTAAGAGCCAGTGCCACCTGATTCCTCACTGAGATTCTCCTCTCGAAAATCGCTGACTGCCCGCGGCCGCGTTTGCAGTTACTCCGCATAAAAACGGAGCTTTTCACCATCCGCAACCTGTGGACTGCCGCCTCAGTGTACGTGTTCGCCCTTTTTTCGTCAAGCATGCTTCTAGTCCGTGCTAGGATTGAAAAGACTCCCGGACCCTTGATCTGTTCGGTTTGCCAGAACGTGCCCCATCATCTGTCGTGTTGGTGTGTTAGTGAGGTGTATCCGATGCATTCTCCATGCAATGTGGCAATAGGCAATATCGTAAGTTTCATGAGTCAGAAGAACATATTGGTTACAGCGATCCAGGAGACAATGCCGACTAACAATTGCAACTTGCTCAGTTGTCAAGGATACAATGTGATGCGCAAAAATCGCATAAGGAATGAAGGTGGGGGATTTGCCTTCGTAATACACCATTCCGTGCAGTATAGTCCCATTTCGCCTTCATCTGGCGCCAGTGACCCCAACATGGAGTGTATGGGGATAGCAGTCAGGTCCAGCACTGCCAAGATAGATCAATACAACGTGTACATACCACCGGTTTGTAGTTGAGACCCAATTAATGGCCAGGCTTACAAGCCCGACCTAAGTGAACTTCTGTCTGGCCACATTTGTCTGGTTCTAGGAGACTTAAATGCGCATCATAATTAAGGGCATTTTCTCCTAGGCAATGACCAGGATGTCCTTACTAGGATCACGAGGAGGTGTAATTCCATTGCATCCCCTGATCTCCTGAGTGACGTAACCTGGCAAACCGTAATTTCTTTGGGATCAGATCACCGCTCCATAATTCTCACCATCGATCGACCACTCGACTTCATAATCTCTGAACACCAGACGTTTATCAATCATAAGAAGGCCGATTGGGCTGGCTTCAGAGAGTATACCAATCGCCGCTACAGTGAACTGCCACCCCCATCTGATGTGCTAGAGGCCGAGAGGAAATTCCGAGACATCATTAACGCAGCAGCCGCTCGCTTTATACCAGCCGCTCGCATACCCCAAGTGCGGCCCAATTTCCCGGCGCAAGCAGTGGTACTCGCAGAAGAGTGTGATGGAATTCGTTGTACGGATCCCACAAACCCCATAATCAGCGAGCTGAATCTGGAAATAAACAGGGTAGTCAACGAACATGAGCGGAATTTGTGGCTGGAACACTTGCAGCAATGTAACTCAGGTAGCAGCTTAGGCAAGTTGTGGTCCTCAATCAGCGGCTTATGCAAGCTGTGGTCCTGACAGGACCTCAGTCACTTTTAGCGACATAAACGTGACTGATTCAAAGAGATGCGCCAAGTTGTTCAATCGTCAATTTATTGTGCATCCCGAGAGTGACAGGGCAAGGAGGAGAGCCATTCGTCGTATCCGTGGTCTCCGTGCCAATGGACAGCCATCACAATTTAGCGTGGATGAAGTAACGAATGTCATTAGTGGCGCTTAGTCGTCTAACGGGTTTGGCTTCAACGGAATCTCTACACTGATGTTGAAGAATCTGTATCTACCTGGAGTCGAGTACCTCACAACTGTCCTCATTCTGTTTTTGCTCTCTCTAATAGCACTCGATGTCTGGAAGATGGGTAGAGTGATCCTGCTACGGAGGTCTGGAAAGGACCCGAGATAGGGTGAGTCGCACAGACCGATCTCCCTAGTCTCTCCAGTACCCAAGATGCCTGAGGCACTACTCCTCCCGAGCCTCGTTGGAGAATTTCCTTTTGCCGAGTATCAGCATGGATTCCGAAGACTGCATATCACAACAACTGCTCTGCATGCCATCATCGCACACATTTGCGGTGGCTTCAGTCAGCCCAGGCCATGCGATAGGACGGTCCTTGTGGCACTGGACCTTTGGGAGGCATTCGCCAAAATGCTGGAACACGAATTATCTGTGTGGTCGTCATCTCATCTGTCTCGGTGCCAGATAAAATGTGATTTTTCTCAGTTTACTTTCCTCATCTTGGTTTCCATAATGAAACTGAGGTTGTACCCGTCCTCCTCCAGCAGTATTTCGACATGAAGGACCAAGACGGGAGTTGGTCAATTCCAAAGCCAAACACTGCTCAACCAATGGGCATTTTCTCCGAAGCCAGTTCGGATGATGCGAGCACGAACGAAGTGTGGATCAACTCCAAAAACCTAACTCCAGCGCTGCCTACAGTACTTTATAAGATACAAGACATACGAAGACCAACTTCAATTCCATATGTGACAGAAATAGCAGTCGCCGGTTGAGTAAGCTTGATAAACTTAGCTATTATCGTTAGTCAGCCCTATGGTAAAGGGTAGAAAAAAAACTCCTTTTATGGGAATTAATCAAAAAAATTCTAAACGTTGTCAAGACATTTGGGGGTGTTTATATTAAGATACCACAATTTGTACAACGCCCAATTCATTTTGGAAGGCTGAGTTAATTTCAATTACTTTCCTTATTCAATGGAATATCTCCGAAATAGTTTTACAGTCATGTTTTCAACTTTGTGGTTAGTGGCAGTTTTTCATAGAGTATTCCTATGGCAGTTTATCTCATGTCAGGAAACAGAAAATCATACAAAAATTTCCCTAAATGTTATGGAGACCAATCTAAAATGGCGTTATGAAACTTTCTTAAATGCAATTAGAGAAGAGAAACCATTCGAGTCATTGCTAATAATACATCAGCAACAATACAAGGAAAAGGAAATATTGGAAATATTTACCAAATATCAAGCTGATGAGGTGCCAAAATGTATCACCATGGAGAGTAATCTTCAAAGCAGTTACAAGTCTTTTTTCAATTCGGAAATTCTTGCCATTATTTTAATGGCAGACAGAGTGGGTCGCGATTTAATGCATAACTTAGCCCAGACCTTGGATTATATGCGGCAGACCAGAGTTTTTATGGTTATTACAAACATCAATAACTTCGAACTCTTCAAGGACAAAATGTTGAACTTTTGTGAGACCTTAAAGCTGTCAAATGTATTGATGAGCTTTCATTCAAACTCAACTGACTCCTCCATAAAATTGTTCAGACTTAAACCTTACCCAAACTATCACTGGCAGCTGGTAACATCCTGGGGTGATAAGCAGCATCCCCTGTATCCCCAACATTGGCTCAACCTGCACAATAAAACTCTGCTGACATATCCGGATCAATTCGCCCCCAAAACCTTGGTGTTTGCCGATGAACAAGCACAACTTCACATCAGCGGCTATGTAGGCCTATTGTTAACGGCATTTGCGAAGCACTACAATGCCCATTTGCAGATGTATAAACCCTTGGTCGAGGGCCATATGGTGCACTTTAAAGACATTGTACAAATGGTAGCTGATGGTCTGTTAGATGTGCCCATGTCAACCGAGGGTGGTGGTTCTGGCTCTTGGCAAAACATGTCCGATTATATTTTAGTGAATAAGGCCGGCTTTATGGTACCTTTATCGACTCAGTTAAGCATCAGCGAAATATTTGCTTTGCTATTGGATGGCTATTTCTTTGGATGCTTTCTAGTCTTCTCTTTGCTGCTTTCGTTTGCTCTTGCCCTAACCGATCTCTTGTTTGAGGGCACTTTGGAGTATTTGAATTTTGTCATCAACTCCAAGGTAATGCCTGGCGTATTGGGTCAAGCCTTTGTAAACCATTTCACCAAATTAATTGGCCTGCGCATGCTATATTTCTTCATAGGCTTTGTGGGCCTAAACATCTCCACTCAGTTTGCGGCAAATATCAACAGTCTGTTTACATCTCCACCCTATCACAAGCAATTGGAAACATTCAGCGATTTGGAACATTCAAACATTAAACTTCTGATACAGGCTCCGGATCTTGTAATCATGTATGCCTGGGTAGAGGAAAATCCAAATATTTTCATATCAACACAGAATAGTACCGAGTTTCTAACTGCACGTCTAAATTTGAATACCTCCCATGGCTATGTTATCCAATCCGAATTGTGGGAAATGTATAATCGCAGGCAAGAATATTTTCGACGTAAGGTTTTCCATACCACCCCCCATTTGAACTTTGCCAGCTTGATGATGTGGGGTCTACCATTGCAAAAAGACTCGTTATATAGAGAGGCCCTAAATCACTTTATACAGAATGTTCATAATGCGGGTTTGATGAACGCTTGGCGAATGCAGACCTATTTGGATATGTCAAAATTGAAAAGATTACCCATGCATGATCCCAATCAGGAAGAGCAATCGAAAGTTCTCAAAGTGTTCGATTTCTTATGGGTATGGACTCTCTTGGCTATAGGTTGGCTCAGCAGTTTACTGGCTTTTCTTATGGAGTTGCTCATTCATCGTGTTTGTGGTAGGAAAAGTAATTAGAATGTGATTGTTTCTAGCCTTCATAGTTGAAGTAACCGGAAAATCCTCCAACAAAAAAAAAAAAAAAAACTTTAACCAAAACAAAAAAGTTATTCTAATAAAATCTTTGTGTTCAATTGTCTATAACCATGGCCATAGTTTTCTTCTGAAAATGAAAATTAAAAATTGTAAGAAAAAAAACACGTTTTAACAATTCGTTTTTAATTTTGGAAATAAAAGTGTTCTAAAAAAAAAAAAAAAAACAAAAAATATTGCCCAATTTTTGTTTATAAGATGACAGATTTTTTTTACAATCGAGGCACAAATGCGCAAAAAGTGTAAAGTCTATCTCGAACAAAATTAAAAAAAAAAATTAAATGTCGATTTCCAGCAAAACAAGAAATTTGGAAATCGTTATCTTGACCAAAATTCTAAATTCTAAAATTCCAGCAAAAAATTTATTCTGGAAATCCGATTACATATGAAGATTTGGCAGTCCGAACAATTTAAGGGAGCCCGGATCATCTAGAGCCTTAAAATCTTGCACATGATCTCGCTTACATCATAAAAACACCATTTAAAATTTACAAAAAGACATCTATACCCTTTCTCAAACAGCAGATTATTTACTAATTTTTTTTTATTCTATCGCTCAGTGCAATAATGCTTAATGGGTGTTAAGTTGAAATTGCTGTTCGTATGTTTGTCACAGGGTGCGTATGAAGTATATTCGTGTGTATAAATATGACTCATACGCTATGGTGGCCAAGTAAGCTGAATTATATATCAACGTTGCACAGTGAGAGAAAAGCGTAATGAACTAGTAACAAGTTTTTTGAATAATTGTACGTTACTTGGTGCGTATGATGAATATTCGTGTATCTAAATAATACTCATACGCTACGGTGGCCATGTAAGCTGAATTGTATATAAATGTAGGCCAGTTAGAGAAAATCGAAAAGAAATAGTAACAAGTTTTTTCATTGACTTTTCATACCCACCACCGAAGGATAGGGGTATATTCAGTGTGTAATTCCGTTTGCAACATATCGAAATATCCATTTCCGACCCTATAAAGTATATACATTCTTATCAGCGTAAAAATGTAAGATGATCTATTCATGTTCGTCCGTCCGTCTGTCCGACAATCAGTTGAAATCACGCTACAGTCTTTAAAAATAGATATATTGAGTTGAAACTTTGCATAGATTCTTTTTTTTGTCCATAAGCAGGTAAAGTTCGAAGATGGGCTATATCGGACAATATCTTGATATAGCCCCCATATAGACCGATACTCCGATTTAAGGTTTTAGGTCCATCAAAGCCACATTTGTTATCCAATTTTGCTGAAATTCGGGACAGTGAGTTATGTTAGGCCCTTCGACATTCTTCGTTAATTGGGCTCAGATCGGTCCAAATTTGGATATAGCTGCCATATAGACCGATCCTCCGATTTAGGGTTTTAGGCCAATAAACAGTGAGTTGTGTTAGTCCCTTCGACATCCTTCGTTAATTTGGCTCAGATCGGCCCCGATTTGGATATAGCTGCCGTGCAGACCGATCCTCCTATTTAGGGTCCTGGGCCCAAAAAAGCCACAATTATCCTCCGTAGAAAAAATAAAAAAGCTCTCGGAAACATTTACCTCCAAACGAGGTTTCAGACAAGGATACAGCCTATCGTGTGATCTGTTTAATAGACTGGTGGAGAAGTTTATACGAGATGCATATGTGAATAGATATGGCAAAATAATCACAAGGGAACACATGCTACTCGCCTATGCCGGCGACATTGACGTTTGCGTCGGTCACCGGAAGTAGTCACTACAGCCTTTTGAAGATTCGAAAGAGAGTCAGTGAAAACGGGTCTGGCAGTAAATTGAGATAAAATGAAATTAATTGTTTCAACTCCCAAAACGCCTTGTACAACCGAGCAGATTTAAAAAATGGAGAAAGTTGGGAACCACAACGTTGAGATAGTCAGCGACTTTATTTACGTCGGCATCGCCGTAAACGTCGAAAAGCCAAGAGTAATACTGTCAAATGCTACTTTGGACTAAGAAAGCAGTTTAGAAACAATACCACCTCTCGACAGACAAAGATTACGCTGTACAAGACACTGATACTACCCGTGTTGTTATATGGTTCTGAGGCATGGGTACTTGTAAAAGAAGATGAAGCAGTGCTTGGAGCATTTGAGAGAAAGATTCTTTGTAAAATATATGGACCAGTTTGGGTTTATGGAGAATATAGGCGTCGTATGAACCACGAGGTATATGAGCTTTACGACGACGATGGCATGGTTACACGAATCAAAATACAACGGCCGCGTGGGCTAGGTCATGTTGTCAGAATGGATGAAGGAGCTCCAGCAAAGAAGTTTTTTGAAGGAAAACACGGTGGTACACGCACACACACCGAGAAGACCAAAAGCCCGATGGAAAGATCAAGTGGTGGGAGACACCTCGAAACTTGGTGTCAGAGATTTTATAATGAGTGCAGATGATCGAGGTGCTTGGAACGCTATTCCACGTTCGGCTAGTGGAACAAATATTCTGTCATAGCCAATTAAATTAAGTAATCATATTAATTTTCTTTTAACCTGCTCTTTGAGGTTTTCGATAGGATACCTGAGATGAGACCTTGAGGTCGAGTGCGAGGCACTGCTGCCAGCGGCATAGTCTTGGATTGACGAAACCCTAGTATTGCCATCTGGAAGATCATGCACATCGTTTTGGTGCCGGACCATAACGGAGTAAGGGGGAATGAAAGGGCAGATGATTTGGCGGCAAAGGTTAGAGGACTGCTGTCAATAAACTTGGTTAACCCGAAGCCTTCCGGGTCAACACAGTCCGAGTTAAGGGAGTGGGCAATGAATGCGCATGCAACCCTGTGGAACAGCGAAACGGTCGGTAGGACGACGAAAATCCTATGGGGGATCCAGATCGTGAGAAGACGAGGCTCCTACTGAAAGGAAGTAAGAAGGAGGTCAGTATAGCTATTAGTATCATGACGGGACACATAGGACTACAAGCTCACTTATGTAAAATCGGTGCGGCAAGTGATAGCATGTGTAGGGCATGTGGGGAATATAATGTGGGGAATATAATGGAGTATTTCCTATGGCATTGCCCGGCTTTCCCGTCTAACAGATATCGGCACTGAGGTGGGGACACTATACCAGAGATGAACAAACTTAGGGGAGTGGCATGGAGTATAATTAAGGTTTCTGTAAGTAGCACGGAATTCCTAACTTAGATTTTCTTTTTCGAGGTTACTGCTTTTATACCCACCACCGTGGGATAGGGGGTATATTCATTTAGTCATTCCGTTTGTAAAACATTGAAATATCAATTTCAGACCCTACAAGGAATACAAATTTCGGATCGTCGTACAATTCTACGACGATTTAGCGATGTCCGTGTGTCTGTCCGTCTGTCTGTTGTAATCACTCTACAGCCTTCAAAAATTGAGATATTGAGCTGAAATATGGCACAGACACGTCCCTTTGATGCACGCGTTCTTATTGATGCACATGTTCTTGAACGGGCCAACACGGACCATATTTGGATATAGCTACCCTATAGACCGATCTGCCGATAAAGGGTCTGAAGCCTACCAAAGCTTTATTTATTACCCGATTTCACTGAAATTTGCAACAGTGGGTTATTTTAAGCCTCCCGACTGACCCAAATATGGTTCAGATCGGACTATATTTAGATATAGCTACCATATAGACCGATCTCCCGATTAAGGGCCTGAAGCCCATAAAAGCTTAATTTATTGCCCAATTACGCTGAAATTGGAAACAGCGAGTAGTTTTAGGCCTCTCGACATCTGTTCTGAATATGGTTCAGGTTTGAATATATTAAGATATAGCTGCCATATAGACCGATCTCCAGATAAAGGGTCTAAAGTCCATAAAAGCTTTATTTTTTAACCGATTTCGCTGAAATTTGAAACAGCGAGTAGTTTTAAGCCTCTCGACATCTGTTCCAAATATGGTTCAGGTTTGACTATATTAAGATATAGCTGCCATATAGACCGATCTCCAGATAAAGGGTCTGAAGCCCATAAACGCTTTATTTATTACCCGATTTCGCTGAAATTTGAAACAGAGAGTTATCTTAAGCCTCGTGATATCTGACCTAAATATGGTTCAGATCGTACTATAGTTAGATATAGCTGCCATATAGACCAATCTGCCGATAAAGGGACTGAAGCCCATAAACGCTTTATTTTTTAACCGATTTCACTGAAATTTGAAACAGAGGGTTATCTTAAGCCTCGTGATATCTGATCTAAATATGGATTAAATCGGACTATATTTAGGTATAGCTGCCATATAGACCGATCTCCAGATAAAGGGTCTAAAGCCCATAAAATCTTTATTTGTTACCCAATGTCGCTGAAATTTGAAACAGAGAGTTATCTTAAGCCTCGTGATATCTGACCTAAATATGGTTCAGATCGTACTATAGTTAGATATAGCTGCCATATAGACCAATCTGCCGATAAAGGGACTGAAGCCCATAAACGCTTTATTTTTTAACCGATTTCACTGAAATTTGAAACAGAGGGTTATCTTAAGCCTCGTGATATCTGATCTAAATATGGATTAAATCGGACTATATTTAGGTATAGCTGCCATATAGACCGATCTCCAGATAAAGGGTCTAAAGCCCATAAAATCTTTATTTGTTACCCAATGTCGCTGAAATTTGAAACAGAGGATTATCTTAAGCCTCGTGATATCTGATCTCAATATGGATTAAATCGGACTATATTTAGGTATAGCTGCCATATAGACACATCTCCAGATAAAGGGTCTAAAGCCCATAAAATCTTTATTTGTTACCCAATGTCGCTGAAATTTGAAACAGAGGATTATCTTAAGCCTCGTGATATCTGATCTAAATATGGATTAAATCGGACCATATTTAGGTATAGCTGCCATATAGACCGATCTCCAGATAAAGGGACGAAAGCCCATAAAATCTTTATTTGTTACCCAATATCGCTGAAATTTGCAACAGTGGGTTATTTTAAGCCTCCCGACATCTGACCTTAATATGGATTAGATCGGTCCATATTTAGATATAGCTGCCATATAGACCGATCTACCGATAAAGGGTCTGAAGCCCATAAAAGCTTTCTTTTGTTTCCGATTTCGCTGAAATTTGCAACAGTGGGTTATTTTAAGCCTCCCGACATTTGACCTAAATATGGATTAGATCGGTCCATATTTAGATATAGCTGCCATATAGACCGATCTTCCGATAAAGGGTCTGAAGCCCATAAAAGCTTTATTTTTTAACCGATTTCGCTAAAATTTAAAACAGTAAGTAGTTTAAGGCCTCTTAACATAGAACCCAAATATGGTCCATATCGGACTATATTTGTATATAGCTGCTATATAGACCGATCTGCCGATAAGGGGTCTGAAGCCCATATAAGCTCTATTTATTACCCGGTTTCGCTGGAATTTGAAACAGTGGGTTGTCTTGGTTCTCTCGACATCCGTCTTAAATATGGTTCCGATCGCACTATATTTAGATATAACTGCCATACATACCGATCTCCCGATAAAGGGTCTGAAGCCTATACAAGCTTTATTTTTTATCCAATTTGAAAAAGTGAGTAGTTTTAGGCCACCCACCATCCGACTCAAATATGTTAAAGATCGGACTGTAGTTAGATATAGCTGTCATATAGACCGAGACGCTGCTTAAGGGTTGAGAGCTCATAAAAGCTTTATTTCCCAATTTTGCTGAAATTTTAAATATAAAATGCAACACTGACTTATATTTATTAGACCACTCAATGTTCGTGTGGAGGCCACCGCAGCGCAGAGGTTAGCATGTCTGCCTATGAGGCTGAATGACTGGGTTCAAATCCTGGCGAGACCATCAGAAAACATTTTCAGCGGTGGTTTTCCCCTCCTAATGCTGGCAATATTTGTGAGGTACTATGCCATGTAAAACTTCTCTCCAAAGAGGTGTTGCACTGCGGCACGCCGTTCGGGCTCGGCTATAAAAAGTAGGCCCCTTATCATTGAGCTTAAACTTGAATCGGACTGCACTCATTGATATGTGAGAAGTTTGCCCCTGTTCCTTAGTGGAATGTTCATGGGCAAAAATTTGCATTTGCACTCAATGTCTGTGCCGAATTTGGGTGCAAAAGTTATTTAATTATCCCCGCGTTGCGACGAAAGGGGGTTTACATATACACCCGAGGTGGTGGGTATCCAAAGTTCGGCCCAGCCGAACTTAATGCCTTTTTACTTGTTTTCTTTGTACTTACCCTTTGTTGAACTTACAGCAGATAATAATAAATTCCACTGCTTCTTAGTACTGCACCCAAACTTGTATAACAACATGAGGAACATTTGATAGGCCATACTTTTTTTCCTTACTGCTAGGCTTAGGTTATGCAAATCTCTGCTATTCTCTTTCAGTCGCAGCTTTTAATTGATAATTTCATTAGAAAATGACAATGATAATTGTTCACAATTTACCAACATCTTGAGATAATTAACCACATTAAAAGATGAAATGGAAACACTCAGGAAGCGGCGGAAACAGCTAATGACGACGGCAAACAGGCTCAGTGATAATGTTTTCCGCATTTTATTATAAAAGTTTGCACATTCAAACAGTGGCGAATTGAAGTTGCAGGAGCCTTCCAAGATGTGTAAAGTATGCATGTCGTTCATCTATAACTTCATCTACACCTCTAATACGCAACTGTTCCCCCCCCCCCCCCCATAAACGCACACAACATCATATGAAGCAGATAACATGAAACTTTTATGCGAGTATGAGACTTCAACGTTGTTAACCAAACTTGATGTGTCTGTGTTTTGTGTCTATGCTGTCGGTTTGTACAACTTCCTGTTTGAGTTTATGGTTCTGTTGCCTAAGTATTTCAATTCCAGTTCGAGGAAATTCTAAGGGAACACATTGGATACATGGACTCTGAACTTTTCAAGTGCCTGAGAGACAGTTTGTTTAAATCTACAGGAAATTAGATTACAGACTTTTGACTCATTCTTGGTAATGACAAATTAACGACTTGTCTAGGTTTAGCAGACGGCAGATGTTTATCGGAGTACAGAGGTATATTACATTGATGTAGTCATTATGGGGTTTACCATATTAATTGGCATATGCATGAACCACCTGAGTGGTGCTTGAAGGTATGGTTGCCCAAAAAGTATTTGCGGATTTTTTAAAAGAAAGTAAATGCATTTTTAATAAAACTTCGAATGAACTTCAATCAAATATATAATTGCCATTTTGTTCGATGACCTTTTGCCATCTTCCTGGCAAATTTAGTATTCCACGCTCATAGAAATTCTGGCTTTTATCTGCTAAAAACTGAACCAAGTGCGATTTTATATTTTATAAAGATGTTTGCGGTCTAGCGTTGTCCTGATGGAATATGACACCTTTACGATTGACCAATTCTGGTCGCTTCTCCTTGATGGCTGTATTCAATTTGTCCAATTGTTGACAGTAAACATCCGAATTAATCGTTTGGTTTCTTGGAAGCAGCTCTCCAGTTATGATTCGTTTTAAAAACGGATCGAATTCATTGCGTTTAAGGTGCATATCACAAGCGTTGATTCGTTTTGTTAAATGAATTTCTTTCAATACATGTGGTACCCAAATATTAAGCTTTTTCACCAGTCCAAGACTTTTTATGTGATAATGAACGGTTGATTTTGGTATATTTATCTTCTCACGCATTTCGAACCGAACACTGATTTTGGTAATAAAATTCAATGATTTGCAAGCGTTGCTCGTTAGTAAGTCTATTCATGATGAAATGTCAAAGCATACTGAGCATCTTTCTCTTTGACACCATGTCTGAAATCCCACGTGATCTGTCAAATACTAATGCATGAAAATCATAACCTCAAAAAAATCACCCTTTATGACTTCCAACAACTTTACTTGGAATGGAATAAATCGGTTCGTTACCTTATATAGCTGCCATAGAAACCGATTTTGTATCTTGACTTTTTGTGCCTCTAGAGGGCGCAATTCTTATTTGACTGAAATGTTGCACGTAAAGTTGAACTTTGGCTGTAAGCCGTGGCAAGTAAGGTCCAATTCCGTTCATATAGCTACGATATAAACCGATCTTCAGATTTCGCTTCTTGAGCCTCTAAGTGGCGCAATTGTTTGACTGAAATTTTAAACGTGGGATGTTTTTATGACTTCTAATAGTCAGGACAAGTACTGTCCGTCTGTATCTCTAATGTAATATATACATAACGTGTCAAATGCGATCCATGCAGGAGATTATATAAAGTTCGTGCGAACTCTACGCTCTTTTACTTGTTATTTGGTAAGTATAGCACGATTTCGGTTCGAACTTTGTAACAAGGGACATGCCTTTACTATACGAGTTCGAATGGCTTGAAGTTGAGGAGTAGCATTTTGTTTTACTCTACGTTAATAACGTCAGTTTTACCTTACCTTACCTTTTCTTACCTTTTCTTACCTTGCCTTACCTTAGCTTACCTTACCTTACCTTATCTTACCTTGCCTTGCCTTACCTTACCTTACCTTACCTTACCTTATCTTACCTTACCTTACCTTACTTACCTTACCTTACCTTATCTTACCTTACCTTACCTTACCTTATCTTACCTTACCTTACCTTATCTTACCTTACCTTACCTTACCTTACCTAAGATTTATTAGATCATTTAGCTTTTAGACTTTGTTATATTTATTAATGGCAAAAAAGATAACATTACAAAATAAGATAACATTACAAAATAAGAGCTCTTTTAAGACTAAAGGTAAATAATCGTCTTACTATTCTTTAAACAACAATGATTAATTAAAAGCTCCATTAGGAATACAATAAAACCATCGAACAAACCAATGACCAACCTTACCTTTTCTTACCTTGCCTTACCTTACCTTACCTTATCTTACCTTGCCTTGCCTTACCTTACCTTACCTTACCTTACCTTACCTTACCTTACCTTACCTTACCTTACCTTATCTTACCTTATCTTACCTTAACTTACCTTACCTTACCTTACCTTACCTTACCTTACCTTACCTTACCTTACCATACCTTACCTTACCTTACCTTATCTTACCTTTCCTTGCCTTACCTTACTTTACTTTGCCTTACCTTACCTTACCTTACCTTATCTTACCTTATCTTACCTTACCTTACCTTACCTTACCTTACATTACCTTACCTTACCTTACATTACATTACCTTACCTTACCTTATCATACCTTACCTTACCTTACCTTACCTTACCTTACCTTACCTTACCAAGGGACATCCCTTTACTAAACATTTTGTTTTACTCAGGCGAACTCTACGTGAATAACGTCAGTTTTACCTTACCTTACCTTTCCTTACCTTACCTTACCTTACCTAACATTACCTTACCTTACCTTACCTTACATTACCTTACCTTACCTTACCTTACCTTACCTTACCTTACCTTACCTTACCTTACCTTACCTTACCTTACCTTACCTTACCTTATCTTACCTTACCATACCTTACCTTACCTTACCTTACCTTACCTTACCTTACCTTACCTTACCTTACCTTACCTTACCTTATCTTACCTTACCTTACCTTACCTTATCTTGCCTTGCCTTGCCTTGCCTTGCCTTGCCTTACCTTACCTTACCTTACCTTATCTTACCTTACCTTACCGGACTTACCTGACTTACCTTACTTTACCTTACCTTACCTTACCTTACCTAAGATTTATTAGATCATTTAGCTTTTAGACTTTGTTATATTTATTAATGGCAAAAAAACTAAAAGGCTTTTGAGATAACATTACAAAATAAGAGCTCTCATAAGACTAAAGGTAAATAATCGGCTTACTATTCTTCAAACAACAATGATGAATTAAAAGCTAAATGAGGAATACCATAAAACCATCGAACAAACCAATGACCAACCTTACCTTTTCTTGCCTTACCTTACCTTATCTTACCTTACCTTACCTTACCTTACCTTACCTTACCTAACCTTATCTTACCTTACCTTACCTTAACTTACCTTACCTTACCTTATCTTACCTTAACTTACCTTACCTTACCTTACCTTACCTTATCTTACCTTACCTTACCTTGCCTTACCTTACCTTACCTTACCTTACCTTACCTTACCTTACCTTACCTTACCTAACCTTACCTTACCTTACCTTACCTTACCTTACCTTACCTTACCTTACCTAACCTTACCTTACCTTACCTTACCTTACCTTACCTTACCTTACCTTACCTTATCTTACCTTACCTTACCTAAGATTTATTAGATCATTTAGCTTTTAGACTTTGTTATATTTATTAATGGCAAAAAAACTAAAAGGCTTTTGAGATAACATTACAAAATAAGAGCTTTTATAAGACTAAAGGTAAATAATCGGCTTACTATTCTTTAAACAACAATGATGAATTAAAAGCTCCATTAGGAATACCATAAAACCATCGAACAAACCAATGACCAACCTTACCTTTTCTTACCTTGCCTTACCTTACCTTACCTTACCTTATCTTACCTTGCCTTGCCTTACCTCACCTTATCATACCTTACCTTACCTTACCTTACCTTAACTTACCTTACCTTACCTTATCTTACCTTAACTTACCTTACCTTACCTTACCTTACCTTACCTTACCTTACCTTATCTTACCTTGCCTTACCTTACCTTACCTTACCTTACCTTACCTAACCTTACCTTACCTTACCTTACCTTACCTTACCTTATCTTACCTTACTTACCTTACCTTATCTTACATTAACTTACCAAGGGAAATCCCTTTACTATACGAGTTCGAATGGCTTGAAGTTGAGCAGTAACATTTTGTTTTACTCAGGCGAACTCTACGTGAATAACGTCAGTTTTACCTTACCTTACCTTACCTTACCTTACCTTACCTTGCCTTACCTTTCCTTACCTTATCTTACCTTACCTTACCTTACCTTATCTTACCTTACCTTACCTTACCTTACCGTACCTTACCTTACCTTATCTTACCTTACCTTACCTTACCTTACCTTACCTTACCTTACCTTACCTTACCTTACCTTACCTTACCTTACCTTACCTTACCTTACCTTACCTTACCTTACCTTACATTACCTTACCTTACCTTACCTTACTTTATCTAACCTTGCCTTGCCTTACCTTACCTTACCTTACCTTACCTTACCTTACCTTATCTTATCTTACCTTACCTTACCTTACCTTACCTTACCTTATCTTGCCTTGCCTTACCTTACCTTACCTTACCTTACCTTATCTTACCTTACCTTACCTTACCTTACTTAAGATTTATTAGCTCATTTAGCTTTTAGACTTTGTTATGTTTATTAATGGCAAAAAAACTGAAAGGCTTTTTGAGAGATCATCACAAAATAAGAGCTCTTATAAGACTAAAGGTAAATAATCGCCTTACTATTCTTCAAACAACAATGATGAATTAAAAGCTCCATTAGGAATACCACAAAACCATCGAACAAACCAATGACCAACAGAATCCATACCCAAAAGAAATCATTAACGCGCAGAACACCCGATTGCTTTTGTTGATAGGGATCATATATGGGTACTCTTTTCATCTTGGACATATCCAAGTAGGTTTGTGTCATCCAAGCATTCATCAAACCCGTCTCGTAAGCTCGATAGATGAACTGGTCTATGGCCTCCTTATACACCGAGTTGTATTGCAATCGCAAGTTCCAATGCAGCATGTCAATATAGCGCATTCCAGGGGGTATATGGAAAACTTTGCGGCGAAAATACTCTTGCCTGCGATTGTACATGTCCCACAATTCCGATTCGATGATATAGCCATAGGAGGTGTTCAAATTTCGCATGGCATGCACAAAGAATGTGGAATTTTCTGTAATGGTGACAATACTGCGATGCTTGCCAACCCACTCATACAGTAGAGTGGCATCAGTTTTCTCCATGAGAATTTTTACAGGTGAATGTTCCAAATCGCTTAATTTTTCCAATTGCCTGTGATAGGGTGGTGATGTGAAGAGACTGTGAATATTAGCCGAAAATTGAGTGGAGATATTGAGGCCCACAAATCCTATAAAGAAATAAATCATACGCAGACCTATCAGTTTGGTGACTCGTTCCACAAAGGATTGGCCCAAAACACCAGGCATAACCTTGGAGTTGATAAGAAAATTCATATTGAATAAAACGAGTTTAATCCCAGAGTACTTTTTTGATACTCATTTATTTCTTCAAAATCTCATCCTTATATATAAACTTAAAACTAACTACAAACTAAATATCCTAAGAAAGGCAGGCAAATCTAAAAATAATCACTTTGGGAAAATAAGATCATAAACAAAGACGATAAACATCCTATGCAGATACTAAATAAATTTGTCCAGCTGCAAGCCATATGCTTGCCATTCAGACCGCTGTGTTTTCTGATAATCCCTAACTATTTCCTTATCTACGCACATTAAAAACTATCTTCCACTTATCCCTGTGCGATGCGTTGGCTAGGTAAAAATATAAACTCTTATCACATTTATGCCTGCCCTTAAAACTATCCTTTAAAATAAACAAAAAATGGAAAGTATCTTATCTATTCGTTCTCAAGGCTAAAACATTTCCATGACACACATCAACTAATATCCCATGTTTAGAAATCTAAACATTCTGCGGGCGGCCAAAAATAATTATGAAATAGCTCTACTTATAAACTGTAAAAATTCAGCAAAATGGACTGTAATTCAAATATATATGTTAAAATCTAAACATCCCGAGGACGAACAACAACTATGTTACTTTCTCTTGTTAAATACTTATAGATTACATAACTTAAAAATAATATTATTAAAATAGAGGTAGAGATTAGTGAAATATGACCACTGATGTGATGCCATGATAGCTCCTTAAGGTGGATCGGATTCGCCTTCATCATTTTAATTTCTTCCTCCAATCCTTGAATCGTTGACGAATGATCGATTTTATTGTAGTTTAGCTCGTCCACCATCGCTATGTCCTTCACCTCTCTCAAGATATATGATGTGGAATTATAGGACATCTCAGTTTTTGCTTCTTGTGACGCAGTTAATACGGTTCGTCCAATCCTAGCAGTACACCCAGGCTGGAGAGTGATGATACCTAGGCCTGGTAATTCAAATACTCCTTTAGTGCGCTCAGCACATAGAATATGGGCCGAAACTTGATCTTTAGTTTTAAACAACCATGACCCTCTTGTCTTCAGCTCAATCCAAAAATTCCTGTTCTGAGTCTTCAAAAACTGGCAGCCATATTTACTTGTTGGCTTAAGCGCTGCTAGCTCACATGAATGATCGTTGGCGTCTTCCCAGGCCCAGTTGCCTCTGCAAAGAAATTCATCTTCACCAGTTAGCTGACATTGGTTCATCGATGACTGCGACAGTAGATGATAAGCATCCATTTCATAGTTGTAGGCCAGGAACTGCTGTCTTAAAGCTGCTACCATTGCGGTTCCGTTTCTCACCATCGGCAGTGGTACGACGCGGAATATTTCTGCTGATGATTTTTCTACCAAGGGAATCTGCACGTCAATCACTAATTTTTCTTCCACCAGCAGACCATGCGCCGTCATCACCTTGTATATTGCCTGCAAAACATCGTCCTTCTCACCAGGCAACCTTAGTCCTTTAGGTAGCTGATCCTTTATTTTCATCACCTCTGCCTGCAACTGGTTTGGCCGTACTAAATTTGGATTTACTTTTCCATGGTTGATGTCAATTAATAAGCCAATTACCCTGGCTTGAATATGTTCCACTTCAGTAAACAAGCTGCTAAGTTGATCGGCTACCGCGAAGAAGTCCATCGCCTTTTTGAAGAGGGAATAGTCAGTGTTCAGCATCTGACTTATGTTTTGCACCTTCTCATTCAGCTCTTTAAACTGTCCATTTATTTCATCCGTGGTCTTTTTCAGCACATTAAGCGTTGCTTCCACCACAGACGTTTGCTTCTCAGCCAAATATTTCAAGTTGTGCTGATTTTCAAGTACATTTTTCATATTTGCTTCCATACTCTCTCTGTCGTCCGCATCCATTACTCCGAAAAGAATGTGGAAAAGAGACCCAACAAACTCTAAAGGAGCCCTTTTATTTCGTTGGCGTTTTTTGTGTGAGAGTAACAAGTGGTTCTCATCTATAGTGTTCAGTCTGTTCGTCATAATATCCATCTGCGTGTCGCACTGCTGCTCGAACGATCTCAGCCGAACACATAATGATTTACACGCTTCTAGACCCTTATCCAGATGATTCACCGTGACAAAATACCCGTGCAGATCGAAATATGTCATAAGGTTCCATGACGATGTTACTCGGTTGATTCTGCCAATTTTATCCATATAAATGATTGTGTCATTTCCCAATTCTTTTATCGCACCGCCGGTAATTGAGGTTGACATCGATTGAACACTTGCCATCATTGCCATGATCATCCATAACATCATTGCTACGTTTATTTTTCTTCTTTGAGGTAATTTGCAAATATATGTCTGCGACACTTCAATGTCGGCTTCCTTTTCACCACCATTAGCGAATATCTCCAGCGGGCATAACTTGTGTATGGGCCGTTTTAACAACCCCTTTTGTTTAGCGACCTTTACTGTAGCGACTCGAACCTTTCCATCTTTGCCTTTATGTACTTCCGCAATACTTCCCAAAGGCCACCTTCCAGGAGCAGTATTTTCATCCTTCACTATCACCATCTGTCCAACCTTGATATTTGGTACTGGAGTTTTCCATTTTACTCTCTGCTGAAGACTACTCAGATAGTCATTGCGCCACTGTTTCCAGAAATCATCCCGCATTCTTTGAATTATTTTCCACCTGTCTAAAGATCCCAGTTTATTCTCCACGCCTCTTTCTGGAATACTTAGCAATGGTCTTCCGACTACAAAATGTCCTGGTGTTAAAATCTCGCAGTTATCCTCACTGAGTGGACACAAGGGACGAGAGTTGAGAACAGCTTCTATCTGCGACAAAAACGTTGCCATTTCCTCATACGTTAATTTCGTTTCACCAACAACCCGTCTCAAATGGTGCTTCACAGACTTCACGGCAGCCTCCCACAATCCTCCGAAGTGAGGAGCTCCGGGCGGAATAAAGTGCCACTGTATTCGCTCAGATGCTAATATATGAGCCACGTCTGAATTTTGCTGCACCGCTTTGACGAACTCTTTATCCAGATGTCTTGCCGCTCCCACGAAATTAGTGCCATTGTCCGAATATATATGGCTACTTTTTCCTCTTCTACTGAAGAATCGCCGTAGCGCAGCCAAAAACGCTTCTGTTGTTAGATCGCTGACTGCCTCCAAATGTAATGCTTTGGTTGCCATACAAACAAATACAGCTATGTATCCTTTGTAAGCTCGCTGTCCTCTTCCTTTAGACACCTTCATTTGAATAGGACCTGCATAATCAATTCCTGTGTGATCAAATGGATGAGACACACAAACTCTGCTTTCTGGTAGGTTACCCATTAATTGAGCCGCAGTTTCTCGCCTATAACGCAAACATTTGACGCATGACCGAACTGCTCTCTTGATGGCATTTTTGGCACCAATCACCCAATATCTGCTGCGTAGTTCATTTTCCATGAGTTTCGCACCTCCATGTAGCGTTTCTGTATGGATGCCATCAATTATTCGATCCACCAGACAACCTTTCCCCAATAGAATTGGATGCTTTCTGTTGAAGCTTAAACCAGAATTCTCCAGCCTGCCTCCAACTCTCAACACTCCAGCTGCATCAATGAACGGTGTTAGTCCACATATCTTGCTCCTCGTCGGTACTTCGCTGCCATTCCTTAGACACGAAATCTCTAACGAAAATTGGTTTGCCTGCACGCTCGTAATTATTAATTGCTCTGCCTCGTTTATTTCTTCCGCAGTTAATTCATTTTTTCCTGGTTTACGCTGAGCACGTTCAATAAATCTTCGCACATATGCTATAATTCTTATGAGTTTTTTGTAGCTAGAAATCCTCGTAATTAACTGCATGATGACATCGTCTTCCTGTTTATTTTCCTTTAGAACTCCAACAAAGGGTTGAACCGTCGATATGGGCCAATTGTTTTTCTCCAGCAGCCAATGTGGACCACTCCACCATAACTCATCTCCTTTTAGCAGCTCTGGCTTCATCCCTCTTGATGCAGCATCCGCTGGATTCTCCTTGGATCGCACATGACCCCATACGGCACCAGGAACAGACTTCTTAATTTCCTCTACTCTAACCCGAACAAATTTGTCTTTAATATTTTCAGCCTTTGCGATCCATGCTAGAGCAATAGTTGAATCGCTCCATAAATATTTCTGTTGTTTTTGGACTATAAACTTTTCCACATTAAGCATCAATTTAGCCAACAGATGCGCTGCACACAATTCAAGTTTTGGCAGTGTTTTCCTATTTTTCACTGGGTTTACCTTAGATTTTGCTGCTACCAACGTAACTTTGTTTGCGGCCCGGATGTATATGACAGCTGCGTACGCCTTTTCCGAAGCATCAGCAAAACCATGCAGTTCTATTTCCATTAGTGATGAGGTAGACAACCAACGCGGTATTCGGATTTCTGCTAAGTCGGGCAATTTCCTCATGATGACATCCCATTCCTTTATCATCTCAGAGCTTAACTGGTCGTCCCATGCCATATCCATTACCCATAGTCGCTGAATGAATAGCTTGGCTAGAATGGTTACAGGAGCCAGCCAACCCAAAGGATCATATATCTTGGCCAGTGTGGAAAGCGCCTTCCGCTTAGTCAACTTGTTATCTTCAATGATCTGAAAATAGAAAGCAAAATTATCTGTATGGGGATCCCATTGAACACCCAACGTTTTCATTGTTTCGCCTTCCTCAATCCTAATGACTTGATTTTCGCCAACATTTGGTATTGCCTCCAATATGTCATTTTCATTAGACATCCATTTACGCAGCTTGAAACCAAACTTATCCAATTGTTGGCTGATGTCATGATGAATTCCAATGCATTCCTGTACTGAATCAGCACCTGTCATCAAATCATCCATGTAAAAATCATTTTCTATGATGGCTTGAATCTTTGGATTCCGTTCGCTGCACTCTTTTCCAATTTCAATTAGAGCTCGTTTTGCCAGAAATGGAGCACATGCTGTTCCGTAGGTAACAGTCGTTAGCGCAAACTCCTCAATTGGCATATGTTTATTCTCGCGCCACAATATGCATTGGTATGACTGATCTTTATCTGCTACTAACACTTGTCGATACATTTTCTCCACATCCGCTACCAAGACAAATCTCCATAATCGCCATTTCAATAGAATTTGAAATATATCTTGTTGTAGTTTTGGACCAATTTCAAGTACGTCGTTTAAGCTTTTACCATTCGATGTCTTGGCTGAAGCATCAAATACCACCCGAACTTTTGTTGTAAGATGGCTTTCTCTTATCACCGCTTGATGTGGTAAATAGTACTTTCCACTATTTCTTCTTGAGACCTTTTTCATATGCCCCATCTCCAAATACTCCTTCATAAAAGCACAATATTGTTTCTGTAACTTTTCATCCTTTTCCAATCTTTTTTCAAGATTTAAAAAACGTGCTAACGCCATTTTCCTTGATGCGCCCAACTCGATATCCTCCTTAAACGGCAATCTCACCACCAATCTCTTATCCTCATTTATTGTTGTTGTTGTTGTAAAGAGCTGCTCGCATCGATCTTCCTTGACGTCGTCATCTTCACATACTTCCTCCATCTCCCAAAATCTTTCCAGCTCTTTCGTAACCGCCATCACGGCATTTCCAGATTCATGTCCGCAAACGCAACCACAGATTATGAGACCAAGTGACGTCTCTTGTCCAGACAAAGAGCCAATTTTGACTACCCCTTCTTGAATGATTTCATGATATAAATCTGCACCAATTAATAAGTCAATTCTATCGGACTTATAGAACAGCGGATCAGCCAAACAGTAATTTCGCCAGCTCTCCACACTGACGTTCAAATTTCTATCAGGTTGCGCTGAAGATAATGTTGACAACACCATAGCATTTATAACATGAACCGCATCGCTCTCAAACCGTGGTTTGATTTCAATTTGCATGATGGCTTTTGATCTGCCGACTGTCGTGTTACCCAGACCCACTAAATCTGTAACTAACTTCTTTCTGGGTAACCTCAGTATTTGGGCTGCCTCTTCCGATATTGAAGTGCGTTGAGAACCTTGATCGATTAAGGCTCTCATTAAAATTTGCTCACCACTTGCAGCCTTTACTCGTATTTGTGCTGTTGCCAACAGAGTGACAGCATTGCCTTCCATAGTTAATTGAGCTTTGGAGTTTGATCTCTGAGTTTCCTGCGTTTTGTTTCCTTCGACGTGAAGCATAGTAATATGTTTTCCGCCGCACTTGTCGCACTTGGTGTTAAATTTGAAGCATTTCTTTTCCGACGGGTGACTCAAACAAATTTTGCACATTTTCATTTTTTGTGCCCACGCACCTTTTTCAGCTGGTTGCAGTTTCAAAAATTTGTAGCACTCTTTTAACCCATGTCCTGATGCTTGACAAAATGCGCACGATCGTTGAGTTGTTTGGTATGACTGTGTTGTTTTTGCTCTTTGATGCGTGTTTCCTTTTTTGCTGTATACCGCTTCCAAAGCCAAGTATTGCTGCTCCAGAAAAGACAGGACATCCTCTAGCCTTTGGACTTCTTTAGATTTCTGGACCCATTGCTCATATTTCAGCAATCCTTCCTTATCTAGCTTTCTAATAAGGATCCGAGCAATGAATGGATCTGCCTCGTCTACCTTCATTCCCATAGCTTTCAATGCATGTAATGATTCCGTAGCCGTATCCAATAGCTGCTTTATACTGTTGCTATACTGAATATTTATTATGCCGTGGTCGATGATCTTGTCAAACAATGTGCAGAATAACAGCCGCCGGTTATCGTATCTCTGCTCCAGTATCTTCCATGCCGCACTGTAGTTCTCCCCTGTCACTTGAAGATGTTGTATTAAGCGAGCAGCATCACCTTTCACCACACTTTTAAGTCGATAAAATTTTTCGACTTCCGATAGCCTTCTGTCCTCCTCTACTAACTTTGTAAATATTTCTTTGAAGGAATTCCAATCGTTGATATACCCACTGAATATGGGCACTTTTAACTCTTCCAATCTAATTAAACTTGTTGATCCTGTATTTTGCATTGTTTCCACACGTTATTCAATTTCCACACAGACATCCACGTATCTTTCCCTGATACAGTCCCAAGCTTCAATCATGTCTAAATCATCTTCGTCATCATCATCAATAATTATTTCCACTATTGATTCCAGTTGTCCATACTCTGATTGCAACGCCAGCCATTGCATATTTAAATAACTTTTATTCGCAGTTGGCAATCTGCTTTCTATTACTTCCAGCTTTCTTGTAATAGTTCTATACTTCAATTCAAATTTTCTTCTTAGCTTCGACACAGGCTTTTCTTGCTCTCTGCTAATTGCCTGATCTCTCGGCTGGGTGTTACTCTCATTTGCCGTTTGTTCGCTAGGTGCCAATGCAGCTGCACCTTGCGTTACCATTAATTTTTTCTCCGCACTGCCTTGCGTTATCTCTGCGTCCTGATTAGCTGCCACTTTGGCTGAGGCTCCTTTTTCTTGCTGCTCAAACCCTTGCACAATTTTATCCATTTTGCTAATTGCTTCTTCTACTCGTCTTTGCAGCTCCTGGACCTCTTCTTCATGCCCACTGGACGACTTTCCGATATCCTTGTTTAACTTGTTGTAGCCTACAATGATTTCCTGCAGCCACTTTCTATTTTTCTTGACAACTGGCAGTAACATTTCCTCCACATCGAGGTCAACTGCTTTTACTGCCAACAAATGTTCAAGGTTTTTCAATTTCTCCAACAGAGAATCCGATTGACTCCTTGTGAACATTTTTCTTTCAATTTTAAATCACTTACACTGATTCGATACGTGTATTAAATCTTTGTTTATTCTTTACTACTTTGCAAGAATCACCAACTTTTACTTTAAACACACTTAACCGTACCGAAGGTTCGAAGGACCAAATGAATAAAACGAGTTTAATCCCGGAGTACTTTTTTGATACTCATTTATTTCTTCAAAATCTCATCCTTATATATAAACTTAAAACTAACTACAAACTAAATATCCTAAGAAAGGCAGGCAAATCTAAAAATAATCACTTTGGGAAAATAAGATCATAAACAAAGACGATAAACATCCTATGCAGATACTAAATAAATTTGTCCAGCTGCAAGCCATATGCTTGCCATTCAGACCGCTGTGTTTTCTGATAATCCCTAACTATTTCCTTATCTACGCACATTAAAAACTATCTTCCACTTATCCCTGTGCGATGCGTTGGCTAGGTAAAAATATAAACTCTTATCACATTTATGCCTGCCCTTAAAACTATCCTTTAAAATAAACAAAAAATGGAAAGTATCTTATCTATTCGTTCTCAAGGCTAAAACATTTCCATGACACACATCAACTAATATCCCATGTTTAGAAATCTAAACACATATACTCCAAAGTGCCCTCAAAGAAGAGATCGGTAAGGGTGTGGACAATCGAGAGCAGTAGGGACATAACTATGATGGATCCAAAGAAATAGCCATTCATTAGCAAAGTGAAGATTTCTCTTATGGTGAATGGAGTCGATAGCGGTACCATAAAGAAGCTTTTATTCACCACCACAGGACAGGACATATTGAGCATTGGAACAGATATGGTGTCAATAACTGACATGGGCAAATCTAGCAGGCCATCCGCCACCATATTTGCAATGTCGAAAAAGTGCACCCATTTACCTTCCTCCAAAGGTTTGATATACTGCAAATTGGCATTGTAGTGCTGGGCAAATGCCAATACCAAGAGCCCGGCATAGCCGCTAATCTGAAGTTTTCCTCTGTGATCATAGAAGACCATACTTATGGGGAGAAATTGATCCGGGTATGTAACCAGAGTTCTATTCTGCAGGTTAAGCCATTCCTGTGGATAAAGAGGATCCTTGTTATGGGGTGATAATGTTAACCGCTGCCAATGATAGCTGGGATAGGGCTTAAGTTTATGAAACACAGTAGTGATGTGCTTGGAGTGGTTACCGGTTTGAAGACTCATTATGACATTTGTCATCCTATAGTTATCACATAATTTCAATATATTGTCCTTAAACTGATTGATATCACTGATATTTGTGGCCACCATCAAAATTCTTGTCTGCCGCATATAATCCATAGTCTGGGCTAAGGTATGCATTAATCTCTCATCCATTTGGCCTGTGGTTAAAACAACAGCCAGAATCTCTGAATTGAAAATGGCCATGTAACGCAACTGCAGATCATGTCCTTTGATTATAAGCTTTGGCATTTTAGCAGCCTGATATTTGAGAAAGATTTCCAACATTTTTCCTTGGTGATGCGATGGTTGATGTAATAGCAGCACCGAATCAAATGATTTCTCTTGCTGTATGGCATTCAACAAACTTTCGTAATCGAATTCCGGATCCACTAGGCTGGTGTTGGGAAAATACACTGAATGAGTTTTTATGCGCTGGCTTGATATGCAATGCCGTAGGAATGCTCCATATAGGACTGCCATTAGACTCAAAGCTCGATACATGACTGTGGGATTGATTTAGAGATATTCCTTATAACTAGGCAAAACACTGAAGGCGGTATGAGTTTGGTTTGCTGTAGTCTATAATTATTCTCTGTAAGGTGGTAAGGTTAATAAGGTGGCATAGTAAGCAGGGTACTATAATTAGCATGGTGGTGTACTTAGTTCGTCCTTGCTTTCGTAGGTTTTGATGGGGTTGTGAGCAATTCCAATTTTGACTGGGTTTACTAGGTATGCTAGGGGTAACGATCTTGTCGCTATGAGGGGGCTGAAGTGTTCAACCTAGGGTTACTGCATTTATCCGGGAGACAAACTGCATTGGGGCTCCTTGATCGCCAGGGTAAATGCAATGACATTCGGGTCTAACCCAAACGAAAAGTTATCCAAGACCAAGCAAATATGAGCGATAATATTGGGTTGCCAAAAAAGTAATTGCGGATTTTCCATATAGTCGGCGTTGACAAATTTTTTCACAGCTTGTGACTCTGTAATTGCATTCTTTCTTCTGTCAGTTATCAGCTGTTACTTTTAGCTTGCTTTAGAAGAAAAATAATAAAAGGGTATATTCGATTAAAGTTCATTCAAAGTTTTATTAAAAATGCATTTATTTTTTTTTTTTAAAATCCGCAATTACTTTTTGGGCAACCCAATATTACACGAAATAATTCTGCAGGCGGTCATTGATCCAGTTCTGGGAATCC